>NW_016908980.1:446117-502660 GCF_001483705.2 Eufriesea mexicana | reverse complement strand
CCTTCGCTGCTAACTTCCTTCTCGCTGCTCCTTTTCTCCTTACTCTCGTCCTTACTCTCGCCAACTTGCCCTTTCACGAGTAGTCCTTACCGTCCTCTTTCCAGTCCTCCCTTCTCCTCCTTCGCTCCATTTTCTCCGCTTTTATCTCGTCGCGTGCTACCGCTTTTCGTCCCGCGTCTTCCGCCCCTACCGCGTCTCTATCTCTAACCCGAGGATTCCCGATGCCTCGCAGTCTCTTGCTGCGCGTTCTTCCGTCTCCCCGCGAATCTTTGGTCTCGCGGCTGTGTAACGCGACTCTCGTCGAATCGGCAGAGAGAAACGGAGAAACAGGGAAAGAAAGAGAGAGAGAGAGAGAGAGGGGGAGAGCGAAAGGTGTAACCATGGATGGAGCTTAAAACGCAGCGACAACGCACGAAGATAAAAACGAGAAGAGAAAGAACGCGACGAGACGCGAGGGAGGAATTCGAGCGAGTAAAAGCGAGCAAAAGACGGAGAGAACGCGCTGAGCGGGGCGCGGGGAATGCATGGGGTGTATATACCTTTTGCCTCTCGTCTTACAAGAGAAAAGCTTTTTCCGTCCCCCTGTTCAGCCGCGCCCTCGCGAGCGCGCGTGCGACGCCTAGCGACGAGTATTTCGCGATGAATAGGTGGAAGGACGTGAAATAGGATCGACGTCATAGGGTGTTTCGCGACGCGGCGGGGCGCTCGCGAGAGAAGGCCGTGTAATTGAATCGTTGTCGTTGTTACAGGGGCGTGGGCAGACGGGAATGCGGCAGACTTCGCCGGTGACGGGGCCAAGCGTTTCCTCGATTTCTTAATTTCGCGCCGACGTGTCAGGCCTCGCGATCCGCTCGCGGCAAGTGCCAGCTGCATTCGCAGACCTCGCTACGTTCTCGACGTATCTCGACGTATTTTCTTTCGCCGTCCCTGCTTAGTACACCGGCGCGAAATCGCGCGAGATCCAGACGTTCGTGAACGATAATTCGCGTATCCGTAACCGAGGAAATGTCTCCGACGAAATTTTATCGATAAGCGGGAAATTAAATTCTCCGTGTCGCGGCGAACCCCTCTGCTTAAGCTCGACGACACCTTTGTGTCGCGCGTTGGCACGAAAGCGGAGCAAGAAGAATTTTCCTATAAATCTGCCGGTCCAGAAGCGCGGGTGACGGCAAGTGGCTCGACGCTCGCCAGATCGCAAAGGCAGCGCGAAAGGGAGGCAAAGGGAAGGGTTGTAAAGGGGTTCCCCGTGGCGAGGTACAACGCCGCCGTGGGGAGGGGGGTAATCCACGCATCATATCTCACCGTTGACAAGCATTCATGACCCCTGGTACCCGGAGCCCTCAATAGCGAACGACATCCACCAACAAACACCCTCCGCCTCCTCTGTGTTCCCACCACCCTTCGGGCCTCGCGCTCCCTCGCCGCCCGGCAACCCCTTAACCTCGCGCCTCCCTTGGTCACCCTCTTTTCCACAGATTTTCAACGAACAGTTCCATAGAAGCGAGCCATCGAACCGGACGAAATATGCCAGCGGCGAACTGCCCTCTGTTTCGCGTTAAAAATTAACCGAATCACCGTGAACGTATTCATATTTCCCGTCGCCCTTCCCTCGCGTCTTTCCCACCCTGTCCACCCTCTAGACCGCTGCCGCCGTCACTCCTTTTTTTTCCCTCCTCCGTTCCCCCCCCCCTCTCGCTGCCATTATTGCGTGGAACGAACGCCGCCCTGGAATTTTATCGCGTTCGCGCGGAAGCGGGCGGCGTTCGTTCGCACGTACGTCCCTGGACACGTACACGGAGTGCGGCCATTGCGAGCACTGGCTTTTCCGCGCGCGCGAGGAACCCTCGCGCCGGGCTCGGTCGGGGGTCATTTCGAGCGACCGGATGGAAGACAGAAATGTAAGCGAGAACGCGCGGCGGGGTCGGGTTCGATCATCCCCCTCGTCATCGATTTCGGGGACAGGAAATCGTGTGTTACCGTGGCACGTGTCGACGATGGATTTTTTTACGCGCGTTCCATTTTTTCTCCTTTATGCGACGGAGAAATAGAAACGGGCGGGACGAACGGGAGCGCGATGGAGCGAGCTCGATATATTCATTGGACAGCGGGTGTCGGAGATAGTTCGGCGACAACTGTACGTACTTTGGCCGGACTAGTTTAGTCGAACGTGGTGCAGAAGAAATTTAATATCGGAAAGCGCGATGATAGTCGGGATTTGCCTTTAAAAAATTAATTTGTTCTACTCCCTCGCGCGAGAGCGTGGATTTTCCCCGGCGGGAGTTCGATAACAATGCGATCGGCGTGCGGCGTTAACGAGCGAGACGCGAGTAAACGCGTAAATATGTATTTAGCCGAGCGTGTATGAGTCACTCGACGCCGACGCGGGGTTCGCGACAATGCGCGTCTTCGCGACGGAAAGGCGACGGGGAAAAAAATAATTCATGCGTGCGTGTCGCGCCAGCGACGCGTGCTGGCGAGCGAGCGAACGATCGAGGCGAGTGGAGTCGAGCCGACAAGTGCTTTTATCGTAAACACTAGTTCCGTGATAGAATAATTAAGGCGGCCGCAATCAATATAAAAAATGAATGGCCATTAAAGCGTTCCGACTGGACGTGAGCGATATACGCGGGATATATCACGTTAAAGCGTAATTTCATTGAAAATCGCGCGCGTACATAATAGCGTTAATTTAAAAGGGAATTAATTCGCAGCGCGTCACGTTAATTTAAAAGCATTCGCCCGAAACGATTTGTTGGCACGCCAAAACTGGCCAAATTGAACGCCCTTTGAAAAGGCTGCCGATTTTTCCTATCCAAACGACATATTTACGAGCTGGCCCGACACGTCCATGTCAGGCTCTCATTACCATTACGAATTCGAGATTCGTCGCGATTGCCGTCGTTTTATCCGCAGAGATCCGTTTTCATTTTTAAATTACCCGTCATTTATACTTTCCCTTTGCACGCAACGCGACCAATTAAATTACCGCTCGGATTATCGTTCCCTCGGTTACGCTCGGCACACAGACCGATCGTTCGAGATCGAAAATTCTCCATCGGACATAAAACGTCGGCGTCGTGTCGCGATCGCGAGTCGTGCGGCGCCTCCGCAACGTTCCAGCCACTCCTCGTCTCGTATTTTTCGATATTTACACGACGGAAGTTCGCCTTCCCCGTCGGTGTTCGCTCCGAGCCGCGTCGCGTCGCCGCGAAAGTTGTCGACGCGTCGGTACCAGCTCGAGGGAGAAAGAGACCACGAGTCTCTGATGATTTTCTTAACGAGTTCCAAGCTCGGCGGGGGAGGCGCCGCTTTCCCGGCCCGGGTTTCACCTGCTCGCGCTGGTAGTCGTTCGGCGGCGAAAGTTCCGCGCGCAGTTTCCACGACAAATACTTACAATTCCGGCATATTTGGCCGTATAATTTTAATCCTCTTAACGGTGGCGCTCGCGTAACAGCTAATTACAGCCAGGTCGGCGGAACGGGCCCTGCGGGACATCAAACGCGGCCGCGGTAATCCAGACGTTTTAATTAGACGCCGCCGGCCAATCTTATCCGCGTGATTTCGCGCCAAGCCTGGGCGTTTTCTTTCTCGTTAGAAAGCGTTACGATAACAAGCACTGGGCGACGCTGGTCGCTTATAGCCACTCGCGATGGGAACCCCGGCAATTCCCGATGATAATATTGTCATCCAGCAGCGGAGCGGCTGAAACGGGCCGGCCAGGTATTCCTTTGGTCGGCGCGAGTAGATTTCTAAGCCGTAAGCCGGTCTTAGAGACAATTCAATTAGCCGCCGCGATCCCTCGGATATGCGCGCGAGAGTACGCGCTAGACCAGTCGGCGAACCGCGTGCACGACGATTCTAATCTGCGTTATGCACGCCTGTACGCGTGCTGCTTGCCCGCCGAGGGACGAGGCAGAGGAAGAAGGGTAGCCACTCTTTCACAGCCGGCGAACCACTGGCCAGTTTTTCTCCCCCGAGTCGACGAATCGGTATCGCTACCCGATCGACCGGGCGACCAGATTACCCTCGTAAAACAACAATTACCGGAGGCTTTTAAAACGCGTTTGCCCGATTCAACTTCGCGATCCCTTCGTTATCTCGTCAGCCACCACCGTGGCTCCACGAGCTTTCGCCCGGCTCCTTCTTTATTTCAATTTCCGTAATTAAACCGCCCCGTCAGCCACGATCGCCCAGACACCCTCTCTCGCGCTTTACCCTTTCGTTCTTCTTACGGATCTCGTTTACACGGTACCCCCCGACTGCGATTACAGCGGTTGCTTCGAAAATTGTTACTCGAATTATATCGTTCGAATCGTTTAGAATTCCGATCGTTCCTCCTGGCTCGAGTACGCTCGAGTGCCGCGCTCGATTTCGGCTGTCGCGTGATTAAGCGTACGCGTGTTCTCGGCCAGTTTAATTTTGTTTTACCACCGAGTGCCGGGTATAAACGGATGCAAGGTATAAGCGGGAGTTGTTGCACGGTCCTGAATTTTTCCCGGCTACCGTGGAAATTTATATAGGGAAGGGTAGATTCGTGTAGATGCTTTATGAATTTAAAGCAGGTCACTGTGCTGCCGCGATTGCTTGTAACGCGGAACGGGACACCTGACGCTGCCAACTGGAAAGGCTCCGCTGTTTTTCACCGTGTAACGAACCAATCGTAGGGGGGGCACTCGCTCGCTTTGATGGAACAAATATTATTCGAGTGAAAATTGAAATTTTCATTCGGGAACGTGTAACAGGACTCATCACCGGGACAATGAAAATAGGAAAAGAAAGAGGAAAAAAGGAAAAACGGAACATGAACATGAACGTGTTGCGTCGAAATTCAACGGAGAATCGAATAACCGCAAACGAATGGTTCATTTGCCGAACTGGTACCGGTACCGATCGCGTACGCGCGGGTATAAAGTTGGGCGAAATTCGGCCGCTCGATAACGCCGGAAACGCGGGCCGGAATAGTTTTTTTCCGGTAGAGAGGAATTAATCATAGAAGGCGATACGGGATTTTATAATGCGCCGGTCGAACGCCACCGAACCACGTACACATCGGGCAAAGTTAGTTGGGGAAACAGCCCGCAGCTATCGAATCCAGCCTAGCGCAGTTACCTTTTCATTAGCGAAACGAGTGAGATTCGTGGAAACTTTCCTTATTTCGCGTTCGCGCTTTGCGTGCTATTAAATCGACGAATTTCAACGGATCCCGCGATCCAGCAGAGTTCGTTCCGCCTATCTATCGCCTCACCATTAAATTAATCCCGCGCAACAGATACCGGCCGACCACGCAGCGTGTAATCGAACCATCGAGAACCACCGACGACCATCTCGCGGTCGGATCGCTCGAGGAAAATCTGTTCGACCAAGTCTCCGGCACGTTCAGCCAATCATCGAATCTCCGGCTCGCATCCTCGTGGAAACGCGGCAGGGAGCTTCGTGTCCGCAAACAAAGAGGAGAACGCGGCATTCGACGTTCCGCTCGATAAACAAAAGTGGAAATGGAGAAGCAAGAGCCGGGATCGGTGAACGCGGTTCGGGAATGAATGAAATTTTACGGTTTAACCGTCGGCGAAGGACTCGCGTTTTTGGCAAGCTTCCATGTCGGGACTGAGATAACAACCCGGTAGTCCAAATTTAACAGACGGCAGAATTAAGTGCCGTGTAATCCTCCCAACCCCATCGTGCCCCTTATTTTTCCACGAAATGACTGACGGCGCTGTATAAACTTCCCTATCGTAGATTAAATAAATGCGGGGAAAAATATCGCCGACCCCGGCTGCGCCTCGCCAACCACTGCTTTCCAAACTTCTTGGCAACGCGTGCGCGCTGCTCGTTTTAATTTTTCCGAAAGCTGACCATCGTCGTCCCAGCCAGACACTTTGCTCTACCCGAAGCTCCTCTGCTCGCTTGACAAACGTCCGTACAGCTAGCGTCGATTATCCTCCAACGTCTCCGATCGAGTTTCACGGCGGAACCGTGTCTCGTCCGCGGCCGCGTTTTCGTCGTCAACGTCGTCATCGTCGTCGTGGATCGACGCGCGACTCTTTCGCTAACAGATATAAATCACCGACGGAAATGGACGCGCGTTCGGCATACGCGTACACGCGTGTACGTGGCGCACCGAAGCGTGGCGCGGCACGTTGAACGCACGTGCGTGCAACCGGCGACTTTTAAATGAACACGACAGAGAGCTCGCTGATTTATCCGATACTATTTGTTCTCCTGCCTACCGCCATTCCTCCCTCGGCCGCTCGCTCATTCCAAATATCCTTTTTTTCCTCCGCGCGACACGCAGCCAGAGAGGGTGGGTTCTACGAAACGAGACTGCTGCCGCTGCGCGCAGTCTGGCCGAAGCCGTGTGGCTACGGCCCTGGCGCACCGGCAGTATTCCCCATCGGGAAATCTGTGGCAATTTTTCATTGCCCGACACGACGATGTATCTGCCTGTTCCATCCCTCCCGCGTGCGAACGCCCTGCCGCACCCCTCGCTGCCGTCCTCGAAAAAGTGTACCGCCACCCTACGCGGCTACCTGCGACCCCCCCGCGCCAACGAGAGCACGCTTTGTCGGCCGTGATAATGTTTTCATTATTCACTGGATTATACGGCGCGTTGCCGGAAATCAGGTGGGTCGGAATTACGCGACACCGTCGGCCACGTCGAAGCTTGATTTACCGGCGCGACGCGTAGGCGGAAAAAAGTCAGCCAACGTTGCAACGCGTTGCGACACGGGTACACACCTGGCTGCAACCAGGATCGAGCGGTTACGCGTTCGATCGGGGCCAGCGTCGACGACACCGTGTTCCCTACGCTGCACGTACGCTCCGACGTTAGGCGAAACCGACGGCGAGCGGTCGATCTCGAAATCTCGATGTCGAAACAGCGGGAGGCGGTTTCGAGAGAAAAATACGGGCCTCGCGTCGGAACGCTTGGAAACGCGAGTACCGCGACGGATACGCGTAATAAAACTCGATAACGGCTCGCGATCTCTTTGCTTATTTAACGTTCGATGAAATAAAAAATGATGAGTGGCGGCGTTTGCAATGATCGCGTGTCTGGCGACGATTCGCGTACAACTTTAATCGAGTTTAACGTGCGACGGCTCTCTTTTTCGAAAGCGATCAACGCGCCGCTGGATGATATTTAATTTCATCCCATGACCTGTTAACCGCCCGTACGTAACAGCCGCGCGGGATACACGATTTTTCACGGTTCCGCCGTTCGTCCTCGTTCCCGAATCGCAATTCTCGCCGCGCCTTTATATGAAATCCCGGTGTCCTTCCGCGCAAAGCGGAAACGATACCACTTAATGAAATTTCATCGATCGATGACGCGGACACGTCGTTTCCTGAATGCAATATCGCGTCTAGCCGCGCCATCAACGTGACAAAGTACAGTATTCCGTGCGTCGTCCGCCGACACCGGGGCGGCGCTGATATTGACAGTAAAAAATGTATCGCGAATGCAGTGGACGACGCAATAACGGAAACCACCGTGTCGTTCGATGTTAATATCGGCGAACGGAGCAACGAGGCGGCGGGGGTGGCAAAGAGAAAACCGCGCGCGAGAGAAGGGATTCTTTCGCGGTTACGAATTTCGCGCGACACCGATCGCTCCGGGATCCCGCTTTGAGCTCGTCGCTTTGCACCGTCGCGCGTTCGATTTTCATCGCCAAGTAAGCTGCCTCGAGCTCCGTCGAATCGTCTGCTCGATACGGCATCCGCCTACCGTGGGATTAAGGAAAATCGGGTTCTCGCGAATGCGAAAAGGACCCGTGCAATCTGCGGAAGACGCAGCGCGCGAAATCTTCGTCGCTGGAGCCGCTTGATTCCATTTACACCCTGTGCGAGAGGGAAGAGATCGCGACGCGGATGACTCTCGTCGAAAGTGCGTACGATTTCTCAAAGAGCATCGCGACGCATCCTTGTAACTGGCTCAGACGCTTCGCGAATTTCGCAAATACCGCCAGACCTCGCTAGATCATGCATCGCTTTAAAATCGCCCGGTTCAAACGCGACGAACATTCGATTTCGAGAAACACGAGGACGCTTTGTGGATCGGGCAATTTCCTTTTCGAGTATCCGAGATCCCTTGCGGGGATCCCTTTTGCGGATCAACGGACGGTGTGGATCAGCTCTGTTGCTTTGCGCGAGATTTCGCGGAAAAATATCATAAACGCGAAGTCTGTTGCGGCCGATGGAAAGGTACGGGCTACGCGTCGGTTATCGGAAGAAAATTGTTCGCCAACTTTCCCACCGTTGAAAGCGCTGAAATATTTCCGTCAGTCAAGTCGGGGAAACATCCCTCCGCGATGAAACATGTTCGAGGAAACTGATCGTTCTCGGAAATATCTCATTACCCGAGCAGGCTAAATCGACAGCCGCGTATTCCAGAGCTCGGGATGTATTCTTCCGTCAAGCTTCATAAGCATCCTACCTAGAACTCTATATACTCGCTCGCAGGATTCTCCCTCGCGAAGAATGGGACGGGAGTTTCTGAAGGAAGCGGGGCAGCAACGGGCGATAGCAACGTCGGTTATGTTCGACGCGGATCGTGTAATTAGCACGAAATAATTAACATTCGGTGACGTTTGCCCGACTAAATTTTCGCGTTACGTCCGCCTCTTTATTCCCATCGCGCGCGTTCTCGCAGCAACGCTCTTGAAATTAACGTTCCGTCTCGACGTTCAGACGGACAACTAATTTTCGACCACGGCAACACCGTTCCCCCGATGTTCTATTTGCATCGACAACGATTGTTTCGCCGCCAAAGAAGGAGAAAATTAACGCGGAAATTCCAGCCGTGGAGTACCTCGAATCCGCTTTCTCGACGAGTTAGCGTCATCTTCGACAACCGCGCTGTTCTTTCCCGGGAAACTAATTTCCTCGCCGCACAATGGCCTGAAAGCCGAAGCACGAAGCGTGGATGAGCAGCGGCGTCGCGGTCGGAACGAATCGCGCGCCTCGCTCGAGGAAAGCGATCGAATCGAATTCGCTCGCTGCCGCGATAATTATCGCGCGATAAAAATAGCAATCGCCTCGGGATTCGCGGTGCAAAGCAGAACGACCGGGACGGTGTGGCTTGGGAAAGAAAGCGTGGATATAGACGGAACGAATTGACTGGACCATAGCGGGAGATTGCCAGGGTCGACAACAAAGAGGAGTCTCGGTTGTGCCTGTGAACGTAGCTTATTACAAGAGAAAACGCTGCGTCCGCGCGCCACCGGTTGCATTCGTCCTCGAACACGCTCGATTTACGTTCCCTCGCGCCGCGGGACGAGCGAAGAAGCCCCGAGGAACCGGGTACGTCGTGATCCCAGGCGATATCCCGTAAATTCGGTGCATCGGGGAAACGCATCTAGGAACAGACCGGTCGGGAAACGGCTTTTAATCGAGTGTGAAGCGAACAAATACCGTGCCTTTTCCCGATCGAGCCTCGAGGAACGAAGGCTGCACAAAAGGAGAGCAGAGAGAGAGAGAGAGAGAGAGAGAGAGAGAGAGAGAGAGAGAGGAGAGAAAGAGGAGGCTGGCGTTTGTATCAGACCGAACTTTATTCCTCTATTCCTCGCATTTCCAGAACGCTGTGGGATTTTTTTATCGTTAATTCCCGCCCTCGGTCCAGCTTTTCAGCTGCTGCGCTAAACAAGAGAGACGTGCTTTCGTGGAATTGCGCCGTTTATTAATCGAACGGAACAAAGGGTGGGCGGTTTTTCAAGCGTCGACGAGCAAGTAGCCGCGAAACGTACGATTTAAGAATGTCAGGGAATCGAATCGATTCGTTCCGCCGCTCGGGACCAATGACCGAGACTAGCTCTTTGCCGAGAATCGATCACGCTAAACGATCCTTATAATTCCGAGCGAACGCTTCCGGATAATCTCGAGCGAGCAGATTACAGGAGATAGCTAAACGAGGGCTCCGAGCTGGTCAAACGAGAGATTTATTTACGATCAACGAACAACTCGTTCCGCCGATCTGCGCTCCAAGTTTATTCCCAAGATTCCCGGGCCAATTTACGCAAGACAAAGATAACGCGGCGCTTGCGCCCGGATCAGCGTGATCACGCTCGTGCAAGTATCGCGTATAGTCCGGCGAATCGACGATCGCAAATAGAAGCGGAAGCTCTCAAACAGTTACCAGCTTAGAACTTGGTCCGTTCGAAATGCAAGTCCGCTGAAACTCTGATGGACGGACGGGGCTGTTGAACGATACCGAAATTAATCCTTACGGTGCCGATCTATTATCAAATACCACCCCCGAGCCGCTTTCACGGCCGAGACTTTGTTAACGAACCGAATCACTCGCGCAAGTTTGGAAACCGACCTCCAGACCGGACGTTCCGCGTTATCCGCGTTTCTCTCGAGAACGAAACGCGGCCTTCCACGCGTATTAGCCGGCTCGCTTAATAATGCAGCCGAACACGCGTTTAAGGCCGCCTCGTGAAACTCGCGATGAGTCCCGAGGGTCGAACGGTTACGGATTAATCGTCCGTTCAGAGACTTTGACCAACGTTCGGCAACGAACTATTCTGCCGACAAGAAGTTGGTAATTACCAATTATCCTGCACCGAAAGCGGTAATTGGTAACCGGGCTGAGGGTGAGGGCCCCCCGATTTCGACCGCCATCGGCGACCGCGCTTCCAAGTGATACTCGCTCGTTAAGGTGTAATTCACAGCCGGCGCTGTACTCGTCGCGTTCCACTCTTTTCTACACGCTAACGAAATTTCCTCCAATTATCGTTTCATTTAATAAAAGCCGGGATAAAGTGGAGGGGTTGCAGAGATCAGGCTGGCACGAGGGGGTGGGACGGTAACGGCGGCACAATTTCGCGGCGTAAGACGACACGTTCCGGCGAATAAGGGTGTAATTATCGAAACTCCCCGAACGAGAGTTGGCTAAACGCTGCGCTTTTAATGAAACTTTAAGGGGATACTCGCCGGCTTAATTGCGGATTCGTTCGGCCCGGTCTACGCTCTTATCGGCTTTGTTATTGATCTCCGTTCCGTGTCGATCCGTTGTCCCAATTATCCTAATTGTGGCAAGAAACCGTAAGAGCGCCGTTGCAGCACGCCGCGAACCCGAATCTCGCCGAATGCCGGAAGACGGTTACGTGACTGATAAATGTTTGGTGGGACGGGTTATTCCACTCAACTTCCAAGCGTTACTGCTCGTTGGCCCGCTGGATAAGGAACTTCGCTACGTCGTAAACGAACATTCCGTTCACCCACGAATTAATACGGCGAAAATTCCGCCAGGTACGTGAATCTCGCGAAATATTCCCTCCCGTTATCGGAATTATCGCCGAGTTCGACCTGAACTTCGTCGCGAACTTCGGCATTCGTTTCGCCCTGAATTTTGATCCATCAAACTCGTCCGATTGTCCCGCCGTTACCTCGACGCCCGTCTTCGTGGCTCGGCTTTCGTGAACCCGCTTTCGGGGTTGCACCGCGGCACGCACGAGGTCCCCTTGAGCCGGTATAATTGGCAGGAAAATTTGGTTTCGAGCCCCGAGAGAGAGAGAGAGAGAGTATGTCCGTCGCTTCTCGGCGAAGGGAACGAGGGAAGGCGAGAATCCACTGTGCTCCCACAGTCGACCGTCTGCTCCCGCAGGTTTATCGCCCTGTTTATGACGCGATCCTTTCGCGATCAAAGACAAGAAATGCCTGCCCCGCTTGTTTTTCAGCCGATTTAAGCCGTCCCCATTATACAGGCCAGCGATCGACTCTGTTTTGTACCAGTCGTTCCATCGATCCTCTATTAAGTACTTCATCCGCTATATCCGCCAGAGTCGCTGGTTAATTAAGCGGTTGACCAATATATTAGTTTTACAGAACCACTTCTTCCTCCTCGTTTTTCTTTTTACCAAGCAGATGTAAAAAGGAGTAACCGCGTTCTTTTTGCATCCTCGAAAATTACGAATATTCAACGTTTCGCGTTCGCGATATTTCGAAGCCGTATATGTACTACGAATACCAGGGGTCTTTGAGATGTCGAAGAGTCACGTAATTAAAGGTTGGCTGGCCCGAGTATTTTTCCGGAGCCCGTAAAACGCGCGTTTGCACGTTCATTTGTCGCGTATAGGGGTTGCTGGAAAATTCCAGCCGCCCAGAAATCGGTCTAACACGGCGAAAGGGTGTACGCGAAAGTGTGCCGAGTTAGTGGAAACAGACCGACACGCGCGTTCCCAATTAAAACTTTTCCTCCTCCTTTCGAAATAGGCGCCATTCGCTAAACAGATACTTTTTATCCGCTCTTCGTAAACAGGCAAGTCCGGGGAAACTTTTAAAGCAGTTATACAATTAGCCCGACCCTCCGTGCAGCCGACAAAAGATTCTCGAATTAATATCTAACACTTCCATCCCGACGCTGTCCGTCCGTACGCGTCGGGATTAATTAACGTCTGCGTCCACCGCCGTATCCCGGGCACATACCCTTTCCGCCGGCCCTGAGAAACAAACAGAAACAAAGAGAAACAAAGAGAAACAAACGCGGAAGCGTAGATCCAATTCCGCCGAGCGTTTCATACGCGGACGCAAAAGTCCGAGACGATTCCGCGCGAATTTCAAAAGCGGAAAGTATAACGGGAAGATAGCTAGACGAGGCAAAACACTGGAGGAATTCCAGTGGGCGGAACGTTTGGCCTGCACCCGAGTGCAAGACAAAGGAGACGCGAAATACAGACAACCGTGGAAAATTGAGAGTGAGAGAGAGAGGGAGAGAAACGTGTGCGAGACGGCGAGAATACGAGCGGATCAGCCAGCGGTGGATCCTGGCGTGATTAAACGCGTGTTAAAACCATATCCCGTCCTTCTGGAACGTTACACGCGTTCGGAAGATTGCATCCTCGTGTCCTACGCAATGCGACCTCACGCGCACACGTGCACTACAGATTGCGAACTCTGTAGCCATCGAGGTGGCTGGTTTTGCGTGTACACCGTGTACCGGTAGCATTTCTCCGACGGCAGGTTCAGCCCCGGCCCGTGCTAGACAGCCGGGATCAACCTCCGGTGAACCTCGGTTTTGTCGAGATTCGATGTCGTACTTACCGTACGTTAGCTAAACGAGAGAGAACCGGACGAGCGTCGAGGCGCACACTCCGTGATTGAGTTTAGCGCCCGGTCGAATACGAGAATTTTCGGACGACGAGGAAGGGACGTATTAACGATTGTGCCGCGGGAAAAATGAAAACGATGGAGAGTGAGAAAGAAACGCGGAGACTCGGAGTCTCGATGGATATGAAAAATCGGAGGGTGATCGGGGGGTGGCGAGTTTCAGTCGGCAATCGCGATTAAGTCGTAAAGCGAGGAAGACTGTCACGCGCGACTTCGTAGATTGGAAAGAGGAAATTAGCGAGCATCGAAATCGCTTTGGCCGACAGCCGACACCTACAGCACCGGCTGGACGATAAGCAACTATCGGGTGTAGGAGAAAGAGGGGTGGAAGGAAGACAGGACACCGATGAATTCCTCGTCCGGGAGTCCCTTTCATCGGCGTGGAAGACCCGCTGCGACATGAAAGGTCAGCCGGACGACGTGACATTAACAAATTGCCGTTTTAATGATCGCCGGCGAGCGTTCGCGTGTAATTAGGAAGAAAGCGACCTTTTCTTTAATGTAGAGACATCGTGGCTCCCCTCCGGCGGGCATAACAATGACGCAATAATGGCCTGGTGCAGTAACGCGCAAAGCGGAAACCGGTTTTAGCCAAGCATGCAACTTCGAGAGGCCGCCTCGTCGGTAGTTTGTATTATTTGCCACTGCGGAGTGGCAGTTCTTCTAATTGGACTCGGCTATCTGCGAATCTATATTGCATTCCCAACCACCACCCTTCGGCGTAGCAGCGAAGCCGAGGCCGGGCGCAACCGTGGCTCACGGAAAATCGTGTTTCGACTATCGCCACGGCCCGTTTAATTCTGTAAAAATACCGCGACGGGACAGCGTCGAGCCTCGATGCAGCGCCGGCAAAACGATATCAGATTAGCGGGCCGAATGGAATATCGGCCTGGATAGTGGCGCGAGCGAGTCGTTTAAACGAGGAAGCGTTCCATTCCGCGCCGTGTTTTCTACAAGAAGCGAAATACCGTTCGTTCGTTTATATTCCTACAATTTTTTCCCCGCGGATATCGAACGTGCTGGCAAAATATCCAACGTCCATCGGTTCCCCTATCCGCGACGCTTCGTCGCCGGTTTAGAGACTCGCGTCCACGTTCGGGACGCGGAGACGCGAATTTTCACAGCCACCGCGATTAAAAGGTAATTACCCGAGTGGAAGCGAAGGTCGAAGCGATGCAACGAGTGAGCTTGCAAACGAGCCGACAAAAGCCGGTTAATCGAGTAAGAAACGTCACGTTTGATCGCTCGAACAAGCTCCATCATCCACCGAGCTGGCACGCATTTCCCAACGCGCAACCCGTTCCGATTAAACGCGAACCGCCTACTACTCGTCGCAGCTACCGCGATCAAAAGGAAGTTAATTCGAGTATGCGATACGACATATCCGGCGCGCGGTGTACACGCGAACGTTCGCGTGTACCTGCTCGATTACCGTCTCGGGGCGGATCGCGAGCGGGGAAACGCGACCATTAAGCGCAGCCACCACGACACGGTCGTCGCCGTCGCCGTCGCCGCAGCAGCATGAGCGGGGAAACGCGACCATTAAGCGCAGCCACCACGACACGGTCGTCGCCGTCGCCGTCGCCGTCGCCGCAGCAGCAGCAGCAGCAGTCTTTCCGGACGACGTCGACGTCGTCTGCGAGATTGCGTCGCGATGATACCCTTTCGGTGTTATCCGTCGACGAATCGAAATGCAGTTGCCAAGTCGTATCCCATCTCGAGAGCATCTTGCCCGGCCACCCAATTTCGAACCGGTGAAATTCGTACGTTCACCCGACTCTTCGCCGCTATTATCGCCATCGCTACCACCGTCGTTCCCACCGACACCGACACACCCGATATCCACTCGCGTTTCGCGAGCATCACCGACACTCCACGCCGGCCAAGCCGATTCGATGGAGTCCGCTGCAACGCCGCTTGCGACCAGTTCGTGGGCTATTATTTGAACGGTTATTGGTACGATAGCGCGTATCTGCGCACCGTACATCACGGGACCAACTCCACGGTTGTCACCCTGATTTCGACGTTCCGCCTGGTCCACGCCGCGTAACAACCCCTTCGCCGTTCGCCGACCGACTCTTTCGCTTGCTCCCGCCTCCACACGCTCCGACCGTCCATCCGTTCGTCCGTCGTTCGGCCTCCATTCTACCGCTACTCGTACAACGTACGCCGCGCCCAGTCCCCTCTGCCACCACTCGCCGCATAAATGTATGTTTCCAGGATTTCTGGTTGTCTGCCGAATGAATTATGGAGGCTCGACGACCAACGCCCGGCGACGCTGCTACCGCCGCCGCCGCCGCCGCTGTCGCCGCTGCCGCGAGCATGGCCGAGATTGTGGAACACGAGGACGCTGGAAATCTGCGAGGGCACACGGGGACGGGGAATTGCGAAAAGCGGTACGATTAACTCGTCGCTCTATATACCGTGTTTACGCTCGCACAGACCGCGCTTTCTTGCAGTTTCGCTGTTTACTCCGCGGCATCTTCGGACCAACGCTTCTGTTGTTCTTCTTCCAGTCGTTTCGCGCTCTGCGGATTAGTTTCCAACTTTTTGCCGGCTGTTATCTCGTTTCATCTCGGCGAATTTGACGTCGTTACCGGGAGGCTGCGCGAGGTTAAGGGAAAACGTTGCCAGACTGGCGTACGGTTGGAATTATCGAAAACGCGCGAGTCCCGATGGCGGACCGTGTTTTTCCAGCCACGAGATTCTTCCCGCTTACGTTTCAACCGCGTTTCGAAGCGACTTTTGAATTACGGCGGGATATCGTCAATGGGAGGACAAAGTTTTGCTTCCTTTTTTTCACCGAGATGAATAATTTTCGGTGGTAAGTATTTTTGTTCGGAAGATTTAATGCCGCGCGGATTCATCCGATGACAGGAGCCCGTAAAAAATTTCATTTGAATAACAATGCGACGATGCACGAGAGTAAAACTTGTTCCTTAGATAATTCACCGTGCCGTGGGAAACCATCGAGCAATTGCAGCGGACCGCGCTATAAAATCGTACCGTTCCAATTGGATCTTGTGTTCATATAATTACCCTATTCAGTTACAAACAAGAGGCGGCGTGAACACTATTTGCCAATTACCAGCCGCCATGCGCCGTTATAATACGTAGACAATAGATACGATTGCAATTGCGATACAGGGGAAATCGATACTAATATCCGTCTTTGTTTACATAAAATATTAACGCGCATCTAATAACCTGGCGACTCAATTAAACCGCTAATATCCCCGAGAGTAATGTTAATCGCCCTGCAAATTTCATTCTTTTCCCTCTGGAACACGTTAACGTACGCGTACCGACTCTTTCTCCTATCCTCGATGAAAAATCGAAATACGAGGGTGCCATTCCTGTCGATCCTCTTCGAAACGCGAGACGTGCCCGTCTATCGCGACTCGTAATCTTTTCCCTTTTCCCACGTTGGAAAATTAATTTCTGCGTTCGCGTGATTCCCACTTGCCTGGAGGCCTGCCGTGTATCGGGAACCCGCGAACTTCTCGACTCGCGAGCGTTAGTTAGCATCTCGGAATCCAGGGGGTTGAAACGCGAAGTTCGTGGCCCATTTGGCTCGGTCAGACGGCTCGTCAGGGCGAGAGGGAAGGGAATTCATCTCCAAGATCCGTGGCATTTCCCGCGGGCATTTGAACGCGCTATCATAATACTGGCATGAACCTGGTCCTAGTACCGTTCTCGATACGCGTACACCGAAATCGCACGGGGTAACCGCGTGCACTTACTTCGCGGAGTTTCCGCCCGGACGGGTACTTGGACGCGCGCTAGTCAGCTGCGGTTGATGGCCGATTAAAGTCTCTCCAAGTTACGCATCGCCGATCCCGTCTTTTGTTACGACACGCGAACACTCTGCCCGGCTGTTACGCCACGGTTTTAAAGTTTCCTCCGAGAAACTTGTCAAACGGAAAAATAACGCGTTATTAGATTCCACGCGGAGTGAAAGAGTAACAACTCGGGTTCCCTATAATTTTCCTTCTCATTTTCTCTCTCCTTTATTATTCCGGAACCTTATCGCGATACGGTGACCCACATCGACTCGCGACTGACTGGCACGAAGCAGTCTGGCAAAGGATTAAACGATATTCCTTTCTCGCTGTAACGTTCGGTACTTGGACTGATACGTTTACCTCTCGAGTTCCCTTGAACGGGAGAAGTTTGAAATAATTCGAATTCGTTCGAAGGCAGTCCGAGATAATCTCCTTTGGCCCGGAAGAAATATCTCGGTGTAAGTTCCCGCCACCGGAACCCGGCAAAACCGACACTTGCCCCGAGACGCTTTACCTACCCTTTGATCTTTTAAACACCGTTTAGGAGGGAGAGGACTAGAAGGAGGACGAGGAAACTTTTCAGCCGTGGCTCCATCGAGTGGCAACTTGAAGTTCGGGGCCGAAAGAGTTATGCCGTTGCTGCTAATGAAACACGAACGACAAAGGAGACAGTGGAGCGCGATAACGAAGGACTGTACACACTTATAGTCGAAGTAGTTGCTGCTTTCTGTCACAACAATTCGCGGAAACGGGGTCGTTGCGAAGGGGCGGGATTCTGCGAGGGCTACTGTTTGGAATGATCTCGACACCAGGACACGAGTGCCTTCTCGAGCGGACTTCGCGTCCTTGTTTTCGCAGCATTTCCAGCCATCGGAGCGGAGGGAAGGGACTGATTAATCGTGTCGTCCGAGCCAACTGCGACTGGACAATGCAGCACAAGTATCGACATCTCTGCAGTTTCTATGCGAATCGCCGGACCGCGAGTAGACGCGCAACACTGCCGGTGAGAATACACCGGGATGATCAGCGTTGCGACATCTGCTCTAGAAATTTCGCCAAATTTTTCTTTCCAATCGTCACACCCGATAATCCGCTTAACCGAAGAATCGGAGAAGAATCGGAGAAGAATCGGAGAAGAATCGGACGAGGTAGTCGCGAAGAGAGAGCGAGCGCAATAGCGTTTTTTCCCGGTGAATAGTTACCCTTGGCGCTGGTAATACGCGGCTGGAAACGGCCGCGTTTTCGAGGAGCATCGAAATCGCAGAAGGGCCGAACGTTGGCGAATCCTTTGAGGGTGGTAAGAAGCGCTCCTCGAGCCGCGAATAAATAAACGGTCTTCCGCGAATTAACTCGAGTGCCCACTTCTGGTCGTGGCACGGGTATGCCGACCCCGGAGAGTACTAACGAATCCGCGGTAAACAGAGAAAATTGCTGGTAAATCTCCGCGAGGAGGCGGAATGCGGTTGAGGATCGAAATGGCGGAGCGTAAGAACGGGGGAAGAATGGAGGAAAAAAGAGGAGACGTCCTGAACTACTTTCCGTTAGATATCGGTCGGAGACTGGTGTTCGCGCTTGCGAAACGTAATCGGCGTTATGGCCCACATCCAAAACGCGCTAGACGGATAAACGATGCTCCAGCCGCCCTCGGTTTCGCATTAAATTCAGAATGCTTGAAATATGAAAGGGATATAAGAGACCGAAAGACGCCCTCCGCGGCGGCACGCTTTAAATCGCCGCTTCCGCCGTCGCACGGATCCTGCGCTCGAGGGCGAATCGAGCGTCCTCGTTCTCGCGCCAAACACCGAGCAAAAGTTCCCGCACGGACCATTGAGTCGAAATTTGCGCACTTGCCTGGATACGAATGTCTTCGAGTTTACCCCGGTTGGCTAACGTCTCGATGGACTGTCGAAACGATCGTATCAGACAACCCTTTCTTCCATTACGTTGCACACTCGTCGCTTCAGCCTTTCCTTTCTCTCTGCCATTTTATTTTCTCCTGCTCCTTCCTCTTTCCGGACGCCTCCCGTTTTTAATTGCGCAGAATAAGGTAGAATCTTCAACTCCGACGTCTAGTTTATCCCGCTCGTTAATTACTTTCCTCGAATTTTTTCGCCCCACGGAAAGCACTCGATCGCGCTTTGATTCCTCTCGCGTTAAATTTACCGACAGTTGTTATATTATTCGAGCACGAGAAGTAGCTATTTTCGAAACGCTTCCCGACCGACTCGCGTCTTCCATCGACGCCACGAATTTGCGCCGCGTGTGCGGTTTCGTTTAACGAACGCCCCTTTTGTCTGTGCTTTTAGCCCGACACGCGCTTTGACCCGAGCATTCACGTCGCAATTATACCTCGGCAAAAGCAATGGCAGCGCTTCGGCTGCTCGCGCGAAAAAGCAGCGACTGCTTAAATCGTTGCAAGACCGTAAACGATTTCGGTGAAGCCTTCGCCACCTTTCGCCGGCTACCTTAACCGACCCGATTCATAAATAATCGCGAATCTATCCAGAAGTCACGACGAAACGAAGATAAAAGAGGCTGATACCACGGAGCCAGACTCTACTATTTCTCATCGTCGTCGGTCGAATCTCACGGATCTCTGGTTCGATGATCGGCTTCCGAGACAAAGATCTTCGGTCTCCAGACTCGTCGAGTTCCAGTCGCATTTACGTGAATTGCGGCGAAGCACCGGCCGGGATTCAGCCCGATTTCCGCATTTACCGTTCCATCCCGCCCGTTTCCTGCTCCATCTCTACGCGCTCGTTCGTTTCAACCCGGGGTTTTCGCCGCTGATTTCCCTTTTCCTTGTCCGTGACTCACTCCCTCCGTGCACCCCGTTCCGACACCCCCGACAGCCGCCCCATTTCCCAAGCACAGTCCCACCTCGTGCCACGGATGCGTCGCCTCGTGCTCAACGACCACGGGTTCACCTTTGCTCGATCCTCCTGACTCGCTGATTGACTAATCGCATTCACCGCTCCTGATTTCCGTGTCTCTCCCTCGTTTCGCGCCCGCCTTCCGGCTGATTGCGCGCGATTAGGTCGCCCCGATAACCCGATTGAATTCGAATCGTGGAATATCAGGAAGCGAGCGAGTCGCGTAATGCGGATTAAGGAAGCCGCGCCGCGTGACGAGCGAATATTTATCGCGACACGAGGCCGCGACGTTGCGCGTCGCTGCAGAGAGGGATGCAATTTCTCTGAGTGCCGCTACCGTTTCGCGATCGCGTTATGCGAATCGACCACGGCGAATAAATTTCCACGGGATTTTCTCTACGGGAGAAACTTGACCGAGGAGAGAGAATCGAAGATGCAAACACCGGCCGGGACCGGTGTTTACACCGTAAACCTGCTCGAGAAATCCTCGCGGTTGAAACGAAGGGGTGCTAGGTACTTGGATCTTCGGGGATGTTTCGGAAACGGATACGACCGGGTTATCCCCCACGAGACGATCCATTAACGCGTTCGTTACCAGTCGATTCGTTTGGCCGAGCGTGTTCCGTGTTTCTTTCGCGACTCACCCCCTTCGTTCGTTCTTCCGCTGTTCGTTGCCCCTTTGAAGCACGAACGTATCATCCATTTCCTCCCGAAACACGGCGAGCACACTTGGAAAGCTCGTGGCTAAAGCAATTAGATGGACGGATATCCAGTTTCAGCGGGAAGCGTGCGGTCGACGGGGCGAAAACGCTTTTGCGAAAACGTTGCTAGACGAAAGACGAAACCCCTAACGAAGTGGCGTCTTCGAACGGAAAATTCGACGGGTAACCTTATACCGGCTCGCTCCTGATCCAGTCGCGGGCTGCAGCCACCCCGCAAGATGTAACGAGCGATGTAATAAACGCGTCGAGTAACCGGAAACCGGCACCGGTGCGCGTGTTCCTCGCGTAATTCGTCCGGCAAATAATAAAGGGTTGTTTCGCGGAGAGCGTCCTATCGAATCGCGGCTATCCCATCCCTCGGGGAATATTTCCGAATTTATAAAGCCCGTCCGTCGCGCAAGTTATCGGGGAAGGATAACTCGATAGAATTTGATGGAAATCTAACGACGAGCTTCGACGCGGCTCCTCGCGGTACTTTCACCCTGAATCTTCGCTCATTCGGCGGCAAACAACCACAGCCTGATCACCTATTATTTAACCGACGCGACGCACGGATTCCGGAGTCACCGAAAAAGTCAGTGATAAAAAAACAAAAAAAAAAACGAAAAATCGGAAACGTTGGTGCGTGATTCGGTCGCGAAACAAGATTAAACGTATTTATACGTTGGAGCGCGGGATTTTCGGGGCGTCGAGGGGGTGGGTAACACGGAGCATGGCTGCCCCCTGCAGGAAACGGACCAATAACTTGCCCACCCTTCCTCCACTGGCCGTGATTTTACGATCGACATTTACGAACGATCCGGCGTACCGAAGTGGAAGTTTACGAGACCGATAATACGATCGATAACGTCACTCTTCGTCAGGAAGTTGATAGACGCCCGTAGCCAGGATTTCACCCCCCACGGGATTCTCTCGAGTTATTATAATCAAATTTGTCGGATACGACTGCCACTAACCTGGGATTAAAGGGATCACGGAAAAATGTGATTGGATACACGATGAAGTCGTTACTCTCCTACAATCCCCACACGTTTCGCGGGGGAACTCGCGGTTTAACGTCTCTCGAAAATTTTCCCACCGTTTTCACGAGCGAACGAACTTTGGACATTTCCGAAGGGACAAAGTTCTCGCGGAGACAAAGTTCGATTAATTTTGACGGCGAAAGAACGGTTCGGAATGGAACGTCGAGGAAGCTGGTTAGAGAATCATAAAGCGAACGAGTGTCGGAAAGCAGTGCACGATTAATAACGGTCCTGGAGGAAACCGCGGAAACAATATTAATTTGTCATTTCGCGACGTAGCAAATTTTCCGCGCGCTCTCGCGTCGCTCGGACCTCGAGCACGGTGCATGTATACCGGGCAAGCGACACGGGTTTGCCCGCGTGGTCTCCGCTGACGTCCCAGGCTTCACCGCGCATTCTGCATTGGTAATTACTAAAGTAAACGCTCCCGTTTACTGCCCTGTTTGTTATCGTTTACAACGGATTCGATGACGGTCGCTCGATCGCCCGCGGGATCGACGATTCCTAACTCGTTCGATTTTAGTTCCACGCGAGTTAATATTCGACGCGGAGCGCACTAATCGAGATTCGGGATTCGCACGCGTTCTCTTTGTCGACACATCGCAAACTACCATGCGCTGTTGCTGTAAAGTTAACGGCGATGATAGGTACTAGAGCAAGTAGGATATCAATTCGCGCGATAGCGATTCCTCGCTGTCTGTATTACCAAAGGATGATCGGTATCCATCCCCGAATCGTGCTCTTCATCGTTTCCATTAAGAACCCCGTTCGCTTATCGTTCACGATCGAGCAGAAAAATAAGGAGAACGCGAGATCACCTCTCCGATAGTAATTGTCAGCTGACCGTTCTTTAATTAGCGATACCCTTGTTCCCGAGCTAATTCGATTGACCGCGCGCCGCGGCTGGGTAACCTTGGTCCGGTGGACAGGCGGTCGGCTGGAAAAGGAGAACCGGGTAATCGCGACTATCTTAACCCCAACGGACGTCTTGACATGTCAATAGGGGTACACGAACCAATTTTATCCTCCGGCTCGCTGCCCCTTTCGATCCTCACCTCGCCGCCGCCGCCGCCGCCGCTGCCGCCACCGATCTGACCTCACCTCTATACCTCTGCTCATCGAGATAAACGTTCACGATGCGGCGTCCGCTGCCTTATTGGCGTATCGCCGGATCACCGGTGGCCCCCTGTCACCGGCCGATTATTTCAGATAGGCGAGGAACCGGGTGTATAACTCGCGGCGCGGCACTTTGTGCCCGCCACGGCCTTCGACTCCGCTTGCCTAAGCCGCGATGAATGCCGGACGGCGGACGATGGACGGCCACGCTCGAGCAGCGCGGCGATCTCCTCTTCGGCTGCGCGCGCCGTGGAATGTCCGCGGCCAGAGGGTAAATCCCTCGGTGCCGGGCCCGGACAGTTTGTAGCACGCGTCACCGTGGCTAGTTACGGCGCTCATTGTGAATGGTATCGCCGGTAAATAGACGCGAAGATAAGCCCCCGTGGGTGGTACGAGGAACGCGTCCGGTATGCTACGCGCCGCGACTAGCAACGTTAAAGCTGCTTGTCCAGCGGTCAGCTCTGGGTAAAGTTCTTGTCCACCAATTCCGGTACTTTGGCCCAGTGTTTCGGGCACGGAATAGTCGAGATGGTATCGGGGATTCTCGATCGACGGAATTAGGATGCGGAATGACGAGGGAGTACGTAGGGCGACACAGTCATCGCGTATTTCTTGCCTGTCGCTTATTACTACAGAAAGCGTTACGAAAATTCCGCTATCCCGTGTCCATCAGTTAGTCATCGCGTATTTCTTGCCTGTCGCTTATTACTACAGAAAGCGTTACGAAAATTCCGCTATCTCGATTCCACTATCCCGTGTCCATCAGCCCGATTGAAATACGCGAGTATGTGAAAAAAGTCCGTGAAAGCGGAAAATCAGCAACACGATCGCACCCCGCGCGTATGGCACAGGTATTTTCCACCTATTCGACGTCGGTGGCCCTCGTCTATGACATTAAACCGCGATCGCATTATTCAGATTGCACTTAATATGTTTACCAAATTGGGCGAGATTATATCAGCCACTTGCACGTGCATAATACCCGCCGCTCACGGTATGCACCCCGATCACACGGACGCCCTTACACCGTAAGCGGCCACAGACACACGCGTCAGCGTCTGTGGCCGGACGTGTGCGCGCCGCGGTGCTGGCGGAGGGTTGTACGCAGAAATCGGTAACGATTCAAGCCGGTCAGCTGGTACGCGTAATCGATACACGCAGAAGTGTCCCCGGGTATTACAGGCGACGTAAAACGTGACCTAATACCCGCTAGCACACTGTCGGAGTTTACCAGGCTGCTGATACCGCTAATTAATTCGTCGACGTGTAGGAGCAGGCGAGATCGACGTGCCGAAGCTTGCTGATTCGCGAGATTACGACTTACGTATCGTGAGAGGGTTGCGACGCGATGCAGGCGGCGACGCGGAGGGATATTGCGGCCGACGAGGAACGTGACTTCGCGGCTCAGACTACACCCACCCTTTGCGACGTAACGCGAACGGATTACGATATCCAGCCCCGTGTTACCGTGCATTTTTGTTAGCCGTCCCGTGTATCGTCCGGTCACGTGCCAGTCTGATTGACTTTACCGATGCTCGGATCGCGATTATCGCAGGCGGAACACGTTTCATCGTTAAATACTCTCTGCTTTCCTATTCACGCGTATAGCCGTGTGTACCCTGTAACGACACCTTTTGTCAAGCAACTGCGACTGCTTCTTTTTTCCTGTTTCTTTCCTTTTTTTCTAAATTAATTATGGAATCTGTTACGCCACGAATTACCGAGTTTTTCAAACGTAAGAGCCATTGATATTCATCGTGGAAACGAATCCATCCGAAAGCAACGTTTCATCGACGAGGATCGATTATGCGGTAATTTCCATGACGCAAAGAGAAAGAAGGGGAAGCATCGATCAGAACTCGAAACGTGATTCGATAACCAGTAGCTCTAAACCAAGGGTTTACCGTGGTGTTCCGATACCGGCAATTAATTCGTCAACGTGCCTCGTAGCGACGCGATTGCTGGCAAGCGGTCGCTTGTTTGCAGGCCGGTTTCAAAACGCTCGCGAATCGTTATGTACCCGGCGACGAGGCACGGCCAGACGGTTCGTTAATCTTCCGGCAGAACCGTGGCAGTGCCTTAAATCTATCCTTCCAGTCGTCTCTCCTTTCTTCCATTCTTTCTTTCGTTCTGTTTGTGCCTCGAATGGCTGCTGACCGGTGCCCCACGAAAGACGTCGGCCAGTCAGAAAAGCGTGTAATTAACCGGCGACCAGGCCGCACTTCTTTTCTGGCAGGAAGTCATTATCCCCCGTCAATTCGGTGCTTCTCCGGGTAACGTTCAATTATGCTAATTCGAGACGGGCAAATATAATCATTGCCGGCCGGTCGCGAGTTACCGGTGAACCTACACGGTCCACGAACGCCGCCCCTTTTTCCTCCTTCCGCCGCGTCCTCCACTGTTGTTTTCCCGGTCGTTTGTTGTTGTTCGCCTCTTCCCTTACGATAAATACGGTGCGAAGCATCTGCCGTCCGAGCCGGCTATCGAGTCTCGATTAAGACGTCGTCGATCGTGCCAAGTAATGCGTGGCTGTCGATCCAATCGAGGGATGAACCCAAGTTTACGATCGTTTCTCGATCAATGGTTTTTGCTTTTCTTCCTTTTTATGTCTTTTTTTTACATTTTCTTTTTTTTTTACATTTTTCTCCACGCGAGACTTTGCTCGTACACGATTTTAATAGCCGGCAATGATTCGTCACGGCGTGGTTGGGAATTTTTGTACCGACGGTTGGCGTGGCTTTAAAATGTTTTTAAATATAGAATTGGAAACGCGTGCAGTTTTAACGGTGGTAAAATTTTTAAAATACCATCCAACGACGGTTTAATAAATAACAGGAAACAAACCTGTCCGTTGGCACAATTGAAAATAGCCGGTACATTGCAAAAGGCGAGTACCTCTCGACGGTCCTTCGCATGCACCAGTCGCTCGTCCATTCGATCAGCTAAAACGGTTGCGTTTGAAAAAGAAAAACATTTATTTAGCTTACAATGGACGCACTTACATCAGTCAAGGGAAATGACATGAAGGAGCGCGCATACAAAAGGCTGGAGACAAAGGTGGCTTGGAAACACAATGCCGGTAATCGTTCTTGATCGCTGATAGAACGAAGGCGACAGACCGAGAGCCGAGCAATATAACCTGGCCAAGGGTAAGTAATAAACTCTCGAGAAGAAATACCATTGATAATGGCGGGGCGAAGGGCGCAATGGAAACTCTTCAGGCCGTCCTCGTGCTTCTTTTTCCTTCCAGGCTCGAACAAAAGCCTTTTCTATCCTCGATTGCAACCTTTGCGAGGCGGAGGCACCGAATGTGCCATTCAGTCGGACAAATTCGCGCGATTTCCGATTACGATACAAATTACATCCACCGAATTACTATTTCACGGACAATTTCCGCCAAACTCCAATTTACGGCATCCACCCTCTGTCCAGAGGAAACGAAAAATCCAGCCACGATTTAAAGAAAACGTACGAATGCTCGATACAGAGAATCGCGTGCTTGCTCGTCGATAAAGATCGAGATCTCGCACGATTCCGTTATCGACCGTTCGCCCCGGGGATAGACCGGAAGGGACGTGTTTTTGGCGTTGGGCAAGTCCGTTCACGGACAAAGGTCGAAGAGCACTCGAGGAAACGAAGAAGGCCGAGCACGCGTCGGGGTGGTCTTCAAAAGAAACGGCTAAGCACAATCCGCAACGAATCGCCGTTCAGAAATCGATTATTCTCCCGGAACGGGATCGAGAGTGGCGGCGAGTCGAGGCATATATCCGACCCTCGAATCGACCCATTGAACACATATCTCACGTCATAGCGAAGTGCCTCTAAAAGTCGCGGTCTCTGGCTCCTTAAACTCCTCGTCTTTCCTCCTTCTTTTCACCGGCAGAAAATAATTTGGCATTAAGCCGAGCGGCCATTCGATTCGAGCAGCACCGTTTCTTTTGTACCGTCGATCAGCCTCGCTTTCTCTCCCCGTTTTCACCCGCACCCTTAATCTAAAACCTCAAAGGGTGAAAATGGAGGATCCTCTGCGAGAGGGATGCGACGTCGCGATGGCTGGAATTTTTTCTCCGTTCTCCCTTCTATGACAAATCTTCCGGGGGGAACGTTGGATTTCTTCCAACCGTCGTGTACCGTCACCCCTTTATGCCTTTGTACGCTCGCCATCGGTGTCATTAGAGTTCGATCAATTTTTCCTCCAATTAGGAGAGTCACGTGAAACGCCGTAACGAGCGTAGTAGGTCAATGCATTGGCGGGAATTAACGCGAACGCGAGATGGCACCCGATTCGTTTGCCCTTTGCTCTCTTATCCTCGAGAGACTAGATACGAGTCGACAGTAGAAACAGTCGAGACTGTTCAGACGTCGCGACGCAGAGTACACGCTACTCGCAGACAGAACTCTCGGTAATTTACGCTCTCGATTTATCGGGCTATCGCACGGGAATCTCACTTTCCCGTTTACCAATTAATTTTCTTTATCCAATTTCATCGGAGATGTCGATGTCGAAATTGCTCGCCGCGTCCTGCGCTCCGTCGAAAAGCTCTCCCTGAGCGACTATCGAACGGGTTTCTGATTTGATTTCACGCGACGCCCAAGTCCGTTCCCGGAACAACGGCGGAGAAGAGTGAGAAATTGCTTTTCGTTCGAAATTAACTCGAAAATTATGCGTGCGCGCGCAAAACGCGGCTAATGGCCGACGCGGCAGGGTCCGCAAAGACGAGCGAACGAAAGGAGTAGCCGACGTTATTGTGCTCGCACGATGAATATAAATCAATTAGTCTACCGGTAGCCGAGGAGAGGGTTAATCAAATTTGGCGCTAGAAAAGGAACACACCGTGTTACGGTCTAACGAATATCGAACGGCGGTTATAGCGTGACGCGAATTAAACTATATTACGCGAAAAGAGACGAAATATAGCGCTTGTAACCCGAAAGAAGAATCCTCCGACTTTGGCTGGCTTTTACGACGCGCGGTGCTTCGTTCGCCAGGGAAACATCGATGTTAACGAGCAGACGCGAAAATACGCGCGGCTAATATAATTTATCGCCCTTTGAGCTGCCATTTATCGTCGGAAGAAAGCGTCTCGCTAATAACTACATTGCATCTCGCCGCGGGACGAATTTAGACTCGAGTTTCGACTATCGAACGAGGGAAATCGAATAGAGACGCGTGATATCGCGCGAATAATTTTCAATTTCGCTCGTTCGCTTAACTTTGCTTTGTCACGGCGTATTTCAACGGCGATGAATCGCCTCTACGACAAGCCCTTCGTAATTGGCCCACGTTTACCAGGCAAACGAAACGATCTACGGAAATTTGGAATTAACTACGACGGACTTTCGTTACCCTTTACCGCGCACAGTTCGCTCATCCCCCACGCCCGTGTGTCCCCGCGCGAGATCGCAACGAGGCGTGTCGAACGCAGCGGAAGAACCAGCGCGAAATCTGTCGCTGTTAACGTTAATCCTGCGCGGAATTCAATTTGTATCCAGCGCCGCAGAAAATTGGTCTACTTCGTAATCGGGTTCGTTCGTTTCATCTTGCCCCGTCGCGCCGCGGCGAAGCGGTCGGCTCGCGCGGTGTCCATCATTCTGGCCGATAGCCGGACGCCCGTCCATCGTCTACGAGAGCGAGAGACGAGGCGCGTGGCAGCCGACCAGGGATGAAAAGAGAGGGCCACGGTTAATCGATCCGAAAGTAGATATCTCCGCGAAAGATACGCCGGGTCTCGGTAGAATGGGATCGTTCCCGTATAGGCAGAGGCGTATAATAATCCATTAGTCCGATGGGCTAAATTGAGGGGCGCTTTGGGGGCGTTCGCGAGGGTGAGAGAGAAAGAGAGAGAGAGAGAGAGAGAGGGAGAGAGAGAGCTAGAGAGGGAGAAGAGGAGAGATGTAGTGGCAGGTGGAGATCGTTTTCTCTTTCTCCCTCGCACCTCTCTTTCCCCTTCTGGTCCTAGCACTCTCGTTCTTCCTCGTTTGTTCTATATCCTTGCCTATCTCGCGCGAATATATAGCGATGTACGTGCGCATGATATGCCTATCAAGAGAGACGGAACATTGCCCCTTTCCGATAGGGCAGACAATTAATTTACGAGTCAGGACGGAACGGTCCATTCCGGTGTCCGTCTATCTAAGATTGATTAAGAGTCCTCGGAATCTAGGTTCCCCGACGGTTCGTTGGTTCGTTCGGGGCATCGATCTTCCGGTTCGCGTCTTCCGCGGGAAAACACGGAATCGCCTCCACCCCTGCCCTACATCCTCGCCGTTAATTAACTACTCGTTTCCGTAATGAACGAAATCGCGTCTAAAGATCACCGGAACTGGGACGCGGGGTCGTAGAAAGTTTGCAACGGTGAACGGCTAACCTCCTCCGCTTCTGCGCTGTCCCTTGCGAATAACGCGATGGGACGTCGATAATTTCGTTTCGTTGGATAAAGTATGGTAACGACGTCGAGAGTAATCCCATCTTCGTTCTTTACGACGCTTTGCTTATTCCCCGACCATCCGTGCTATTTATTTTCGCAGATAGAAGGGTGTACGTAGACGGATAAGTCGAGGGTGCGCGCAAAGCGACCAACAGCGTCGCGATGCCAACGTGGTGTCCACGCACGTGCACGCCCTTATGCGCACGTACAAGCTTCAAGTGCACACGTGCATCATCGTTACGTCTATAGACGCGAGATCTGGGTTACGGAGTGCTCGTTTCGCGGCATTATCTGGCCGGTTGTCCGGTCACGTAGTCTCTGCGACCGGGCAGGTTAAAGGTGGTTCGCATGCAACGGAAAGGTAATTTCGGCGACTAGCGTGCGCTCGCACCTGCCGGAAATAGCGCAACGAGGGGACATCATTATCCACCATATAATTATGACGCATAATTGCGACGGAAAATCGCGGCCGCTCTCGTATTCTGCCTCCTAACGCACTTCTAATTATTCCGGCTTTGCGTTACACGCCGAGCACGACGAAAGCTCTTGTTTATCGAGTCTGCTCGATATTCCGTCGTACTTCCTAGAAATTCCGAACCTTTCGCGAACCTTCCCGATTTAATTGCACGCGATAAAAAAGAATTTCAATTTAGTACTCGTCGTTTAACATCGGAGATAAGCGAACCGTTGACGAGGGAATTTCAATCTGCTTAATCTACCGACGAGTTTTACGGTGCCATAACGTCGTCGCATCAGGGTTAAAGTTGCGTTTCGAACTGGCACGATTTAACCCTATGCTCCGGTCCATTTCGCGCGAACGATGAATCATTCCTCGCTTATTTCGCGAAGGCGCCCCAACGATCCCGTACGCGGGCTGACTTTTCGCGACGGGAAAGAACGCGGAATGCTTCCTGACGCGACACTTCGATCGGAAATGGCGCGGAAGGAAAAGGGTGAGCGAGGTTTACGAGCTCCTCTCACCCGGCATCCTCGCCATAGACACAGAGTCTTCCTCCTTATGATTCATGGACATACCGTTCGAATCATGGAGCCCGGAAGGTCTGCCGATCCGGGACGCCGAGACAACGGGGAAGGAACCGGGGCTAGGATACGCTTCTCTAGCGTCTACGAGCGCGAGTGCGGGGCGTGGCGAGGAGAAATAAAGTACGGTTAGCGTGAGCATCCGACGTGGCGTGCAGACAGGGGGGCGTTATTAAAACTACCGTCGCTGATTAGATGAACTAATTTCCCCGGCGCACGTGAAATTTTTAAATCCACGCGTCCGCTCGTGCCCATACCCGCTGCAACTATTTTTCGCGTGTCCGCGGTACTTGCCAAAGGATGTTCCTGTCATTCGTGGCGCCCCTTTGTGAAGGACTCGACGTGCACCCGCTTTGAGGCGTCCTCTTCCCTTCCTCCTCTCTTCCGCCGCACGTTCGCCACTCTTTCGCCTCTCTTTCGCTCCGCCCGTGCCACCTGCTTCTGGTAGCGCGGCACACCGGCGTCTCCACCGCCCGCGGCGGCTGGCCCGCCTTTTTTACGGGGCTAATTTGTTTAGCCGCCTCGGTAACGACATCTCGTAAAACGACGTTCTCTATTTTCCTTCGTAAAACATCCGTCCGGCCGACCGGCCTCGTTCCTCGCCGCTTCCGCCTTTTTCTCCCTTCCACGTCCCCCTTTCGCCCCGGTGCACGCAATCGCCTCCCTCGTGTCGATGTTAAATTACCGCTGACGGGGAGAGAGAGGCTTGCCCCGTACGAAATCACCTCCGCCCGCGTGCGTGTACCAACATGCGCGTGTGTGTGTGTGTGTGTGTGGGGCGACACCCGGTTTCGAGGAAACGATTGAACGGTGCATTTGCAATGACGCCGGCTTCTTACGGTTTCGGAGAAATTCGATTTGGGGGAAGCGACCGAGCGAAACTCGGTTCGGTAGTTCCAAGCAGAGGCAGAGGGATAACTTTCGACCGTCTGGATTGAGTGGCAGGTGGTGCTTCTATCGTGATTTTCGCGTCGGTTTTTTAATCGCGCACCTTCGCCAGGGTATTACGAGGGATCGCGTTACGGAGCGTTACGTTGAAAAGGAATTACGTTTGCGTCATTGTCGATGAGAAATAGCGAGTAACCAGCGGGCGAGTGCCTGGAAGGGCGTTAAACGCAGGTACGCGAGCAATCGCGTAACGCGAAAACGCGGGCGCCGTGGCCTCCATCGAGCATTGCCACCCGGGTAGCGGTTTACCGGTAAAAGGAAGATAAATTTGAAAGGAAAAAATAGGCGTCGAAAGGAAAACCGGCGTCGGTGCCGGTGTTTAAAATGCATCGCTCTTTCTCCACCGTTCGCGAGCCGCCCCTGCGATTCACTCCCTGCGTCGCGACGTCGCGGGCATTCTCCGTGCTCGGTGGAAATTATCGTGCGCTCGTAATTTCGGTGAAAGGTATGCGAATCTTTCGCGTTCTGGTGTAACGATGAAAATTGTTCGGGAGAGAAATAACGAATAGAGTTGGCGGATTTTGTAACGAGGAATTTCTATCACGGCGTTCGCGACAATGGCGCAAATGCGCAAAGTCTGGTATCTTCCGAGCTTCGTTTAATTTAAACAGAGGCTCGGGTTGCCTCTGTTGGACCGGCGAAACGAAAATCCGTTAGTCTGCCGTTCACCGGGTTGCGAATGAAAAGGCAAATTTTCGTACTCGCTTGCCTGACGGGGTAAAAAAGACGTTCGTCGCGCGGCGGGACGCGAAATCGTCGGGAAGGTTGAAAACGAGCCGTGCCGATCGCGTGAATCGCCGCCGAGCGGATTCCTTTGCCGAAAATGGCGAGTAAAATAAAGGCGATTCACGATCGGCAACTCGCGCACGGGCAAATACATTTCGCGTCGCGTTGTTCGCAAATTCGATTTCACCGTGGTGAAATATGTGGCAAAACGATTGAATGAAAACGGCGAACGACCTACGCGCACAGTTTCAACAATCAGGCCATCGCGACATCAATCTCTTCTTGGAGGGACAATACATCGTATAACTGTCTTGCATAAAAGCTCGCATAAAATGTAGATATATTAGCAAAGTGCGCGTATTCGCTTGACGCATTAATATTTAACGGACCGCAATGGCGGGCGTGCGCTTATTTTTTAACCGCGTTATCTACGCGTAAACACGGTGAATTATGGGCGTCGGAGGGGTAGCGGCGCGGCCGCCTCTCCTCGCGGATAACCCGAACGTTTTATGGCGACGCGTCGGCGGCGGCCACTTAAGAATGGCCGGCCGAACGATCGAAAGCGCCGGTGAAAGGATGTTTTAATTTACAGGCTGCCGCTAATGCGCCGGGTGTCGCGCGGATCAAGCTCGTTCATTAACATGCAATCGTGGCCCCGCGCGAATAAATTTCACCTCCACGCTCTGCACCGAAGGGATTGTTTATTACGGCGGAATTCAATTCCGCAAAGCCCCGCGCGATTACCTTCGCCGCCTATCTCTTCGCCTCTGAATAGAAATTGATTCATCAGAGCTGTAAAGTCGCCGCGATATATATTCCGCTGCCTTTTATATAATAAACCCCTATTTCTTCTTTCAGGATGTTGGCGTTGGAGCTGAAGCATCGAGAGAATTGGAAATACACGGCTATCTCGAGCCTGCGGGTCCAGCCATTATTATTTCCTTCGTCGATCTTTACACGAGCGACGTCTTTAAACTGCTATAATGCGAACACCGGATGCTGCGAATGGCCAACGTTTTAGGGGATTCCCGGCACTGAATCCTATTACCCACTGAATATTAACTGGTCTTCAGCGAAAGCGAAGGAAATCGGCAACGATAGCGGCCCAGAAGGCCAAAGATCGCGTGCCTCCGGAACGTCCTGGCTGCAGCTTCGCTGACATCTGCCGTCGTCATCTGGCTAATGCGCCGTTGCATAAGGAATCGAGGAAATTAACTTACAACCGGCTAAATTCCTGAAACGAGGAAGGGTGAGTACAGGAGTGAGACAGGGGCCGGGGGATGAAGGTTGGCGTAACAGAGGAGAACGGTGGAGTGAGAGAGGGCAACGGGAGCTTGGTGGAAATCGTTATTGAGCCTCTTTCTAGACTTTCGTCTCGACCCGGAGTCGGCGACCACCATTTTCTTTAACTTGCGCGGGATCGCGTAGCTTCCACCACTTTCCACACAGCCTCGACCGTGGAAAACTTTCTTAATTCGAGCTTCCTCGGCGGTCCGCGCGACAAAATGGCTCGACCCTGGCGAGATCTTCTGCCTCCTCGAGTTTCCACAGCCGCGCCGACGATTCGTCGTCGATCCTGTGCGATCGTGGTAATCGCGTTAATCGGTACCTTTTGATCGCGTCCGAAGGCCGCGTATAGCGTTCGATCGGATACGGCGAGGATCAGAGATCGAAATCGACGCGTCGATTTTCTAAACGATTGCCCCCCCGTCCAACGAAAGCTATTTTCGTGAGAGATCGAGGCGCGTGAAAGTATGTAAATTCGCGGCTTCCGCGATCTATATGCTATGGAGAAATATTTCCTGGTTCTCAAGGTCTGCGTAGAGGCGTAAGGACGCCGATTGGCGCAGGGTGTGTCCGCTTTTCGAAGAAGAAGGAGCCATGCATCTCCCGGCTAATAGAGCCGGAGTGTTTCCAGCGTGCCACGCTTCCTTCGATCAATTTATTACACTCACTTAAGCTCGCTACTATGTTCTCCTTTTGCGCCTTTTGCACCGGTCTCGCTCAGCTCGCTTCCTCTGCTCGTCCGGCTTGTTCGTTGACCGCGTTCGCCGGTTCGCGCACCTGATCGCCGATTTATTTCCATTCCCTCTTGCACGTCGTTCGCGATCGCAGGTCTCCCCGGTGAAAGAGGAAAGCCAGGCCGACACCTTCACCGCGTTTCATAATTCCGGAAAGAATTACGGCTCGGAGTTTCCTTTTCCTTTCTTCGCCGATCGGATCCCCCCGGTGCTTTCTTTCGATCGAGGCGATTCAACGGCAGTCATATTCTAATTTCGACGGTCTCTCGTCGGCGCATTTGCATCGACTGTTCGCGGAAACCGCTTCCCGACAGCGACTTGATTACGTTCGAGGAGCGTTCGTTAATTCCACGTTTTCGTTATCAATTTGTACCCTTCACTTTTCACGTTTCACCTATTACTCCTCTCTCCCCCAGAGCCGCCTGTACGGGCAGGCCGTTCTTTTTCGTTGCTTCATCCACGACCGACTAACCATCACGAGCCAGCGCGCTCGTGGTACGTATATCATCGCGGGGAACACGGAGAAGACCGGTCCGCGATTATGATGCGGTGGTAGTTTGAAGTTGGCGTAATAACAGGCCTCGAACGCGTGCTCCGGCGATGAGAATGCGCCGCGGGGCTAGAAACGTCGATTCCACCGCTTCGATTAGTAGTCCTGACGCTAGACCGGCCAGCATCCAGTCTCGAGATAGTTTCAGTTATCGTCTATAAAGTGCTAACGCTCGATCCTACGCTCGTTCGAGGATCCAGTCTCGCGCACTCGTTACGACGCATCCATCCTCGCGCTCCTTTATTATCCGTCGAACGCACTGCGAGCGCGTCGAGTCTTCGTATCCTCTTCCACTCTGCCTCCGCCGTCCAGTCGTTTATAAAACGCCCAAGCTTGTAATTACGGAATAAATCTCGCGATTTGCATCCTGTCGTCCTCGTCGTCGTTGTCGCCGCCGTTCTCGCTCCGCGGCAAAACGCGACACGCGAATTTTCTCACGAAACGCGGCTGATTTCCGCTCGCGATACGATATTTCTGCGGTCTCGTTGTACCGCTGAGAACGTGTCCGGAATGCGGGAGAAACCTCCACGACCCGTGGCTACCTTTTAATCGAGCTTCCAACCACGGACCGCTTAATCCAGTCGAATAAACCGATCTACATACCATCCGGGGAATACCATTCTTCCGAACCAAGACCCGTTTGAATGAACCGAGCAGGATTTACGGCCCGGACACCGATGATCATAAGCCGAACGGTTATCCGCGTCGACGGTTTAAACGCAATCCGGAGACGGTATAAAAGACGGGTCTTTACCGAGCAATCGTTGATTCGAAGATGAGTCTACCCGACGCCGATAGACGCGAGCGAATCCACTGTCGCCGCGACGCTTAAATATGCAAAGACGTAGCCAGTCGAAGGTGCGAGTCATCGCGTGAAACGGCCCGCCCCAGCTTCGCGACGCGTTACGACTCCGCTCGAGATTTCGCGTAACGAGAATATCAGTGCGTCAGGGGTTTTATCTCTGCGTCGTTACTCCGCGACGTGGCTTTTCGCCTGTTCCTCTCGAATAAATATCAAATGCGATAAAATTCATCGGCTGCCGAGCAGCGGGCCACCGATTCCGGCCTCGCGCGGGATAGACGTCGAGAGCGAAGCTGGGACGATAATAATGACGAGATTCCGTGGGCGGTCGAGTTGGAACGGATTTGGAAAGTTTCAACGGCGCAGTCGGCCATGGATACCCGGAAACTTAATTGAATTCGTTCGGGTCTAATGAAATAAATGGGGCGATCGTTATTTCGGGGGAAAACGTCACGGGTAAGTAGTTCAATTTTTGTTCGCCCGTGTTTCGAGCGGATTTCATCGCTGCCGGATTTTTCGAGTCGACGAAAGGGATCAAGCCTGGACGCGACAGTAACGTAACAAGCGAATTACCCAGCAGATTTCAAAGGTTCGCGATAACCGGCTCTCGTTTAACTACGAAATAGGAAAAAAGGGGGAAGCAAAAAAAAAAAGGAGGAAAAAAGGAAGGGTTGGAGGGTAAAAAAAATAACGGCGCCAGGGAAACAGCCGCAACGAGATTCGTTAGTTGTCTGGGAACTTGTTACCCGCCACGGCACACCGGAAATCCCACTCTCGTTTCGCAAATAACGCGAGAACGCAGAAAGGGGCGGAAGTGGACAGAACGAGAGATTGTTTGCGTGCCCGGCCGTAAAGCGAGCGTTTTTCCCGCGAGTGAAAAGCGACGGAGAATTACAAGTCGAAACCGCTTAACCCGAGCGCGCGATCTCGGTGAAGGTCGACAAAGTAACATTGTCTCGCGAGAGCCGGCAGCTCGCGGAGGGTCTATCCCGCCCTCGTCCTTTCCCGTCTCCCTTTTCACCGCGGCAAGAAAACGGAAGCGACGGAGAAGCGAGGACGGACGATACGGACGAACTCGACGGTTCAAACGGCGAAGAAGGCGTAACCGAGAAAAGTCTCCTCGTTCGAAATGACTGGGTTGCTCGCTTGCTCGCTCGCCTAGGGGTCGAGTGGGTTGGCTGAAAGCGTTCTCCAGGCGGCGAGAAGGAGACACGGCCGGGGATAGAACGGCCAGGAGAAGAGATCGGAAAGCTGGGGTGACATCCCTCGAGACGACGGCGAAACGGAACGCACAGCGGCAAACAGCGAACGGGCAGGGACGAAGGGCGTAAGAGGCGCGAGGACGCCGCGGAACGCGGAAGAAGGGAAGGTGGACACGATTCAATGGAGCCTTCGAGTTTTTCCGGTGGTCGGGGTAGGGAATAATTGGGGCCGGAAAGGTATCGACCCGCGAGAGGAAAAGCAACCGCGTTACCAACGCGGCGGAAAACGGGAACGGGTCGAGCCGCGTATTTGCAGCCAGTGTTTTCCGTGCCACGAAACGAAAGGCAATCCTTAATGATTCTGACCCAAATCGGATCAACGCCGCTGTGCACGCTGATGAAACCAATGACGATTTCATTGTCGCCGCGTTCGCTCCGAACGCTTTTCAACCCCCCGGTTCCTTCGGTCGCCATTCGTCTCTGCCGCACCGAATGTCCCCCATTCCACTGCCCCCTTTATCCCGATAATACGTCCCTTTCTAGGGTTAAAAGTTAGTCCCTCACCGCGAGATCGCCGATGATCTTCGCGGAATCGCGAAAGTTTCCGTTCCCCTATGCCGCTCTACCGCGACGGGATTACCGGAGAAATTACCGGAGAAATTACTTTACGCCGGCCGTTTCTTTTTCCGCTGGCGCGGAGGAAGAAGAGCGGAGAACTCGGCGGAAAACAGGGGTGTCGCGGAGACACGAGCGAGGCTGTAACTCTCCGTAGGAAGAATTTCATAAATAAAAAAGTTCCGCGACGAGGCGCGGGCAGAAAGTCGACGAGTGGTCGGAGAATAAGAAGTTCTCGGAGCTGCCGCGCTCTTCTTATGGGTTACGATACAGTTTTTCAGAGAACAACGCTTCGGCTTCGTGCCGCTCGCGCCACGTTCACCCTCGGCGAGACAGCTCGCGCGGAGAGATATATTTTCTATTTTAAATTCGGTTTTTATTTACGCGAGCAACCGTCCCGGCTCCCCGTGCTCTCATCTGTTCATCCCTTTCCCGCTTTTTCTCCTTTTTTTCCTACACTTATTTATCCGCTTGTTTATTTTTCCGAGATTGCATGGCAGATCTGGGCCAACCACCGCGGCGTGTAACGCGGAATAAATGTCTATGCTCCGCGCGCAACTATCCCGATGGCAACGATATATCCTTGGCAACGCTTCGAGTATATCGATATATCGGTATTAACGCGTTATTTATTCTCGTCGTGCATCTTTATAGTCGCCTAGGAACGCGTCCTTTCAACGATCCAAGTTTCGCAGCAGCGTCTACACTTGGGCGCCCGAGCCGGGGGTCGTTTCCACGAATCCGGCAAAAATGGCGAGGCAAGAAACACACCCTATTTTGCTCTCTTACATCCGTCGCGATACGTCGCGTTTGCTTTGCGCATTTTTAACGGGACCTCCGCGGAACACGTTTCTCCCATTCACCAAAGTATCCCGATCCATCGTGGCCTCGCATTGAACGACCCGGTCGTTTCGCGCGCTGGGAAACGGTCGCATTACAGCAGACGTAAGCTCGCAAATCCTGTCGACGCTTTTCGACACAATGTCCGTGGTATAGCGCGGAATAGAAAGGAGACAGGGCGGTCATCCCCGCGACGAAAAGAAGTCGCCGGGTCGCGTTTCTTTGCCGGCAAATCTTTTCTACGTCCCGCGCTTTGCATCGAAACGACGAGACCCGTCCCTTCTTATGAAATTCCTCTTTGAACGCGCACCCGCGAACACAAAGGCCAGCTCGGCGCGATAGAAAAAATTCACGCGCATCCAGGTTCATCCCCCTATTCGAGCTTCGGCTCGTTTCCCTCGCCGCTGTCCGCGATCAATCGAGTAAATCTCGACAGAGACGAAATCCTCGCGGCGCGCGTTTCTTTCGTCGGCATCTACGAGCAATTTTATATCGGCGAGGGAGAAAGACCACGACGACGCTGCGCGTGCTTAGTCGGGCAGTAAATAAAGCTGTCTACCTTAAAACAATAAGAGCGTCTCGCGAACGGATATCACTCGACCCGGTACCTTTCTCCGGGGCAATTCCGTTGTCGCGACTCGACGGGTGCAGACCATCGGAAAACCGGGCATCTGCGATATTTGTCAACGGCAATACCGAGACAAATTGAAACGACGCGTACGAGATGGAGCTGTCCGGACCGTGCAGCCACCGCGATGATTCGTCGCGACTTCGCCGGCGAAGATACTCGAAAGCGACTCTATCCTCGACCCGCGTCGACCAGGGAATTATCAAACGTTCCAACGAACGATTCTTAGATCGTCGTTCAACCGCTTCCTCCCGAAGACCGTCGAGTTTCCTCCGTTCGCCTTATTGCTTCCCCACCCTTAATGGCGGCGTGACGCTGCGACACCTGCACCCCCGGATTGGTGAAACGACACACTTGTTACGCGAGTGGCAGATTCGACGAGTGGATTTTCGGCGTATCGAATGCAAGCTTCGACAAACTATGCGAAATTGCAATTACCGCGGCGAGAGAAATTTAAATTTCCTCGTGGAAGCCAGACGGGACGAGTTCTCGCGTATTCGGTAGAACGTTAACTTTGACGAGACGTTGCCGATCTACTCTTCGGCACACTCGTATCCGTGGAAGCGCGAGAAAAAGTGGAGTATCGGTTCGAGTACCCGGATAGCACGGCGGATAAGCTTCGGTCTCGAAAGCGTAATGCCCCGCCATTGTTATTCAGTGGGTTTCGCTGCCGAGCTAATGCGTTCAGATAAGAAGTATTTTATATGCACGAAGGCAGGATAAGTTTCGAAGCGGAGTCTAGACAGATACGTACGGCGTTTTCGATTGCCCTTTAACATCCCCGAGATGTATTCTCATACCCGTGTCGTTTACCAGAGCGAAGACAGCCGAGAGTTTCTATTTTCCTTTTACGACGCTCGTTTTTCCGCATTACGCACGAAACGGGCGCGACGTCGCGAGAAGATAACGCGTGCACACGTAAATGCGAGGACGTCGCGTTACCGTTCAAACTTTCACGACTCGTCTCGAGATCGGGAAGGAACATCGGGACGAGCTCGAGAGCCCTGGAAGGTGTTAAAGGACTATTAATCATCGATCGTTATCGGGCATACTTAATTACTCCTCGGACGAATCTTCCGGAGCCGTGCGATAATCGACGCCATTTTCTCGGCGCTGCATCACGGGCAACAAATTACTCGGAACATTTACACGGAACGGTTTCGGGATAATTTTTCACTTCGAAACATCGACACTTTCGCTTTCGCGCGAAATCCGGCAAAGCTGTCACTCCGATGGCCGGCTGCTTAATTTCCGGGATAGGCTCATTAATAACGGTCGGAAAAGGAACGCGTACAGGTCGGTAGTCGGCGTGGAAGTCGGCCTTTGTCTCGACTTCCGGCCTCCCGATGCTTTTCACGGGAGCATCCACCCTTCCTGACGAGGGTACAAAACTTTCACCGACCCCTTTCTTCGTGCTCACCTCTACCCTCCGTATTCCCCGTAGGCAGTCTGGCTGGCTGGCTGGCTGACTCGTCGCTGAAACTTAAAACTTTTCCACTCGTCGACTCGAAATAGATGGATCTTACGAGGCTCGTTGCGCTTGTTTTCCAACGGCCTCTCCCTCTCGCTCTCTCTCTCTCTCTCCCCCTCTTCCATCCTCTATCGTGCTCTTTCTCTCGCGTACGCGCTCTCTTCCCTCCTCTCGCGACTCGATCGGTGAAAACAGCGGTTCGCGAGAAGCACTTTTCGATTACCGATAAACGCGCGATGGCGTCGAACAAGACGTCAGAGCGTTATCTCGAGGATATCGTTCGTCAAAGCAACTTGGGCCCTTGAAAATTATCGAGATCTCCGGGTCTTCTCCATCATACGTATTATCACTCCGTAAGAGCATATCGGGCAGCTCGCTTCCCTCCGTTCCGAGGGTGAAATTACAGGCTACGAGGGCCACGAACCCGGCGGTTAGGTATCACGAACAAACACCGAAACCAATTTACGTGGTTGCGAAAAATGAACTTATTTCGCCGGTGAAGGTAATCCAGCGCCAGCCGGCGATTAAGCGATCAACCTGACAATCTGGCCTGGACACGTAAGCGGCGTTGCGAGGGTTGCTTCAAAAACCAGCCCCGACTTCCCACTTTTCCACCACCACGCGCACGCCGCGCACACCTTTGCGCGACTCACGGTCGTGCTTGTCTAAGCCACCAACGAAAATTGCAGGCTTAGAAGCTGGACCGCCCCGGCCCTAATTATACGCTATTACCCTAGGTCGCGATTACACGAACGTACTCGCACACGCGTGCACGCGGCGGGATCACGATCGCGAAGGTCTCACGCGCGTATGCACCGGCTGACAGGACTTTGCGACGCGTCGCGGGGTGTTAACGCGCGAGGAACGCTCCGCGGAGCGACGCGTGGATCGTCCAACGACGGCCTCGAGGCAAAGACGTACTCGCCCAAGTCGAGAGCACGAGCGGGAAAGTGCCGCTGCACGCAGCGATAGCGACGCTCGAGGGCTGGCACTCGGGCAAATTATTGACATAACTTACGGAGCCAGATCGATATATCGAGGATTCCCAGAGTCCCTCGGGCGGCGGTGGTTCTGCGTAAATAACGAATGGGACCCCGGACAGGGGTTGGCGTGACGAATCGGAGGATTCTGGCCGACCGACTCTGCGGATTCGTTCTCGCATGCAAATAGACCGTAAGTTACTGACCCCTTCGCGGCCCGCCCCTGCGAGATAAGACGAGCACGTTCCGGGACGGGTTAACGCTAACGATTATAATCGACGTCTCGAGCCTTGGTAATTACGATTGCTCGTAGAATCGCTAATTGATTTGGACCGGGCGTACGCGCTCGGACGACGATTAATTATCTTTTAATCGCGACAAAAAGTATTTACAGCCGACGCCGTAAAACTCCTAATGAAGCGTTCCTGAGTAATATCCGGTACGGGGGAAACGGAATTTCCAATTAGCCCGCGGTGCAAAAGCGGCCGGTCTTCGATCGAGCACACCCCGGAGCGTGTGCGAGCGCGAGCGTCGCGACGACGACGCGGTTACCGATCCTCGCAGCCACAAACGATCGACCAGGGACGCGAGAATCGCGTTATCGCGCACCCGTGCGAACGGTGATTTTAATTCCTCGCGTCGACCGGAGACGCGCCGTTCAAAGTCGATTAACAAGTTCGGAGATGGTAACAATAACGGGGGCGCCCCGGGCACTCGCGCGCGTCCTCGCTGCTGCGATTATTCAGCCACCCGGGTGGACAAAGCCGCAACGAATGCTCGTAGTTCACCAACTTTTCCCGCCGTTAAAGTAAATAATCTCCGATATTATTTCGCGTCTTACGAGACCGCGAGGCACCCGCACAAATCGGCCGCTATTTATACCCACCCCCGGAGTTCCTCCGCCACTTCGACCCAACTATTGTTTCCGCGAACGATACTCGCCCCTCCACTCGATGCTCGTAATTATTTCCACGTGTCTGAGTGTACGGGGCGGCATCGTTGTCGGTGTATCGCGGAAAAGGGTAAGCTGATTACCCGTAATCGGAGGGTAGAAGTTTCGAAAGCTGCGTTACACTGAATTAAACCGGAGAGCGACTAATTGCCCCGTGCGCCGAGATCCTCTGTTATATACGAAACTTATTCACGGATTCGGCAATGGCGCACGAATGCGGCATCGCGACGCGGCACTATCGGCGGACGCGAAATTTCGCGTGGATAACTCGGCGCCAGGTAAATTGGCCGGCTTGTAAATTCTTAAGGAACCCCGATTCGAACGCCTGCTCACCGAATCTCTTTCATCGAGATTCGCGAGCCTTCCGCTGCTCCGTCCCCGCGTCCCCGCCTTTCCGTTCCCCCTGCATATGAATCAGGGAAGATACACGAATCACCCGGTTAATGAAACGTTTACACAAGCGACAAGCAGCTCCGTGTCTTTGACTGGCCGAAATAAAAGTCTCGACGGCGGCCGACTCCGAGCACTCCTTCCCAGACAGCGTCCTGGAGGCATAAACTCGTTTCAGGAGAGTGGGCTGCTGGCTGCAGCTCCAAATGCGTTTCCTCTCGGAACATCGCGTTGTAAGAAATTAAGACGTGGCACGGGGGTAGTCGCGAAGCGGCGGGTGGGCGCCACGGAAATTCCGCTGTCGCGGAAAAAGGAATTCCTGATACGGTGGCGGCCGGAACCACCCTTCGTTCCTCGAAAGCTCTTCGCCGTTGCGTCGTTTCCTCCGCCCCGCGTTCCAGCGTTTCTATCTCGTCTCGCGTACGTGTGCCGCGCGTGTATGTCGGTGCGTACACGGGTCGGCAAACGAGGTTGGTCCGTGTAGTTCGCGTGTATCGTGGAAAAAGTTTCGTAGCCGGCGATCGTGGACGAAAGTGGACCGAGCGAACCGGGACTCGTCGCCGAGGGTCGGAGGCGGTTTCGAGTTCGCGGTTAACCGGAAAGCGTCCGTTCCGACGACACGTAAAACCCGCGCTCTTGCACATTCGTGCACTTTTTCGCAGGCCTCGGGCTGCGCTTTCCGTCCCGCGCCTCCGACCAAGTGCCAGCGCGCGAGCAGGAATTCGTGGTCGCTCGGCGTCGGATCTTCCCGGAATTCCAACCTCTTGGAAACCCTTCTACTAATATCTCCCGCCACGACTGCGAAGATTTTCGCCGCTTTCCACGGTTCTCCTCTTCTCTTTCCCACTTCGAAGACCGTAAACTTCGAGGCAGGTACAGTTCTACCGATGGGAGTTTCTTTGCGCTTACAGCGTGTTCCAGTGCGGCAACATCGGCCAGTATCAGACGTTGAATTTAACGATCCATAATTTTTTATTAACGTCAGCACCGAGCCGGGTTGTTAATTGCGTTCGGCTGCTGGATATTAGAAGGCATTTCAGACCGTATAATTGCGACGGCGTCGTTGCTGTGACTGTTGAATATTTAAGCGGGAAATTTAGGTATGCAGATTGGAAGTGTCTCGATTCCCTTTGGAAGATCGCTTTAGAGCCGCGATTACAATGTTATTATCGGGGAGAAAAAAAACATTGAATTTTATTCGCGCTGCGAATTATTTCGATACTATTTCCCGCGGACTTCTTTACAAGTTAGATGAGTCGAACTGGGTAGAAAATTGCGTCCACGGGGAGCCCACCGCGCTTAGACCTCGTTATTCCAAGTTCGATGCCGGCCAAATTGAAAAATCCTATTTCCTGCGACCGTACTTTCTAAACCAGGGCCCTCGTACCCTTTAATCGCTCCGCCTTAACGTCAAGCACAGCCGGCGTCCCTGCGGAGGACAGGGTTGAATATTTTATGTTACGCTTTAAAAGCAGCGTGCCGCGGTATTAAATACTTTTCAGACACGTCGAAGATCCTGAATTACTCGCGGTAACGAGTTTTAATCAAAGTTTATCACGCTACAGATGTTTCGAATATCGCGAACCACCATCTCCTCGCGTTTCCACGAAAATCCGAGACTTTTCCATCCCGCTCGACTGGGCCTCGATTTACGTGCGAAAAGATCGAGGGAAAAGCGACGATTAATTTACCGGGAGTTTATCGACGACGTATCGGGCGAGATTTATCGCACGAAAATGCAAGTACTCGGTGTTCAGCGATAACAGCCAATTCTCGCGCCTATGCCAGTTCGGTATGGGTGGCTGTTTCGCGAAATCCGGCGGATAGGCACTCGAGGAAGCGGAGGGAGCCGCGTCGGAGGCCGCACGATTCGAGGAGTGGCTCGACGAAGGAAATCTCTATGAAAGAGTCGAGGACGCTTCTTCTGTTTCGGCGAGGACCGGCGCGCGGGAGGAATACAAAAGTGGCGTGGCAAAGTTGAATTGGACGCGGAATCGGCTTGCGATCGGCAACGGGAACGGGACGAAACTAATGCCCCGAGTGTCGCGTGACTCTGTAAGTAGCCTGGACGGAAAGAAGATCGTTATCCACGCGGTGGTAATCAGCCGGTCTCGAAGCGGGCTTTCATCGAGTCGAGTACGACGGCGCGACTCCATTGTTCCCGAAAAAATTGCAGCCGCTCGGAATGATAAATAACTCGTGGCAAGACGAGCATCATCGGTCAACGGGTCAGACGGGCTTCGCCTCGTTACTCGAATCGATCGTATCGATCTCGCATCTCGGAGCCAACGACTCCGCGCTGCTATCGTTCGTGCATCTTCCGGCAAAAGTGTATCGTGACCCAGAAACCTGGTGGCTTGGCCAGGAAATGATTTAGCCGATTGCTTCTCCGCTCGTCGCTTATTGTCGAGGCATAGCCTTCCATGTCGGCGTCGCGTGACGCCAGTTACATATCCTGACTTTCATTAATCATTCGGTCATCACGCGAATTCCTGTCGCGGTTCGCATCGACGACTCCCGCCCGAACGAATGGTCGCCGTTTCTCCTCCCGGTATAGTTGCTCGATCGACGCGCGAACACGCGTCGCGTGTATCTCTTACGCTTCGGACAACCACCGTCGCCTATTATGCGCCCTATTGGCTGGTTTCTAGGAACGACGAGGAACGCTGGTCGTGGCCGAGCCGAAGGCAAATTAGACGGAATGCATGCCCTTCGAGCACGGCCTCTGTCCTTTAACGACCGCTTTTACGAGCGATTCGTGGCCGCGAACTTTAACTCGCCTCCGCCGTGTCTCGATCGCGTAATTGCCGTGGCTGTATATCCCTTCTATCGACGTTTATTATTTCCGCCTATGCCATCGCGATAGCTCACCAGGGAGGACGGAGTACGCGAAAAACGGCATTCGTGCTGGGCATAGTTAACCGTACGATAAAATATTTTTATAGGTCGTAGGAGCGGCGTAATTGCTTCTTGTTCGACATTCCTCGCCCCGAGTTTTTTGTCCCGGGATAAATCCAGCTTCCGTGACGATTACGAGGCAACTTCGCCTTCCTTACCGTTTCACGTGTTCGCGTTGACAAAGTGATCAGACCACGCGAGTTTCCTCCGAGCTAACCCGATCCGTCTCGTGTCGTTCGCTGAAAAAATACCCCTCCGCGACAAGTGGCTTCTCGTGGAAACAATAACGAAAGGAGAAGCAAAGATAATCGTGCCCCATTAAGCGACTAAGGAAATAATGGTACCCGTTTCGTTTAAACGCCACTCTCGTTTATATTTCCATCCCCGGTAGTTTTTCTTTCGGATCGTCACAAAGCGGCCAGGATAATTGCTCCAAGTCGACGCGTAGTCGGCCGGTCGTGATCCATCCGGCTCGAATCGCGCGTTCCGCGACGCTCGCCCTCTCCGGAACGCAGGAGCGCGCATTGTCTGCGTTCGAAGTGGCGCGTAATCGCGGCGTAACGGTCCGTAAACGCAGCCACGTTCTCCACGGAGGGCCGCGCCGCGCCGCGGAAAGCATCTTGGGGAGGAAAAGACGAACGCGGGACCACGGTTGCATAATTTACGACGCGAGTTTAACGACTATTTTCAAGCTCTTTCCCGCTTTTTCCCGTCGCTAACGCTTCACGGACTCTGTTTCTCCTTCGCGCCATCTCACCGACCTTTCTTCCCGCTCATTCGAAAAGGGGAACGACGCGCTTTTTACAGAAGCCCGAGTTCATCCGGCGTGCCCGAGGAAGATCGATTCGCCTTCTTTCCCTCGGCTTGGAAATCTCTTTTCCCTCCCGCCGCTCCTCCGACGCCTTCATTCGATTACAGCCAGAGACGTAGAATCGGTCTTCCTGTTTGCGACTCAGGGGCTGAAGCGGTACGCGTGCACGTCTCGCTGCGCTTTTAAACGTCGAAGAATCGTTCCGTTCACCTTTTCACAGGGTGTTTCCGTTCGTCGAGTAATATGTTAATCGCGCATAGCGCGTGGCAAAATTCGGTTTTGTTCGGCACGCGTTATCGACGGAAACGCGTGGTAATTGGAAGCCGAAGTTTGCTAGTTCTCGTGCCAATAAAGCACGCGCCGCTGATCTCACCTCAACGACCACTCTCTCTCGCACTCTCGTGAAAAAAGGAGAAAAAATAGCTTCGCATGAGAAAGAATCGGAGTCACCATCGTAATTAACGCGCGACTTAACCCAGTTCTCCGAAAAAAAAAGCAACGGAACCTTACCTGCTCCATTTTTCTCGTCCACCTACTTACATTCGCGCACACGTACACTTGCAAGAAAACCATCGGCGTATTAGCGACGCGAGCCCTCGACATGCCGGACGTACGTACCTGGGAATAAACGAGCAACGTTCCTCGCGGTGACGTTTCTTTTTAGACGAACGAGAAAACGTAACGCTTATCGGAAAGGAGAGGAAAGAAAAAGATGGGGAGAGGGAGGGAAAAAACAAAATTCCTCACCCCTGGCGATATTTACGTTTCCGCAACGCTATGCCGGGACACGCGAACTTGTTGTTAAGCGAGTACGGTAAATTCGTCGCGATGCAAGTTGTAGGCAGAACGCGAAAGTAAACGGGGATAATGTTAGAGGCCAACTTGTCAAGGTTCCTGGTGTAAGGGCTGTAACTAGCGCGACGTTAAGTTACGGGACGTAATGTATTCATTTTGGCTTCTATTGGAAAATATCTTTAGTTTGGAGCTAATATTGCGGTATCGCGGGATAATAAGCTTGCAATTATCAGATATCAGTTGCAAGTGAAGAGTGTCTCTAGGAACGCATCTAAGCGTTTGGGCTACGTGACCCGCTGAGGGCAAGGCTGTAAGGGAGTGCGTGGGAAAGCGTGATTGGGAAAGAGCATGGGTTTGGAAGAGGATAGAGCGCATGGTTTTAAACAGGGATGCATGGGCGTGAAGCGAACAGTTATGTTGGGATAGTTCTTGCGCAGAGTTTTTAGGAAGGGTGCTTGGTAAAAGTGATTAGAAGAGAGTTGTATTTTAGTTTTGAAACAGTCGAGTTGTAATTGTGTTGTTAAGTTAGAGTAGTTGTAGTCGATCTATCTATTTTAGAAGAGAGTTGTATTTTAGTTGAAACAGTCGAGTTGTAATTGTGTTGTTAAGTTGTAGTTGATCTATCTACATTCGTAGTCTTTATCGTAACCACACATTGTCAATCCATTATTATTAATTAATAAATAGAGTACTATTATTCAACCATCACCCATGTCTCTACAATATTAATCTTGTACGAGAAATACGTGATCCAATTGCGCGTCAAGAAAGATTCTGTGATACGATACTGCGAGTTCTTTTTCGCTTTGGGCCGCTGTCGGAAGTTCTCTGTTTGTATGGCCGCAAAACTCAAACAACGCGTCGCCTTAACCAAGGCAGGAATCCTCCGATACGGCTCATTGCACGCGCCATTTTGTTCACCTCCGCAGCGCGCTCAAACTCTTGCGTACGGTATTCGCGAATATCCTCCGCGCCAATCTCGTTACCGATAAATATATTTTTATAACAAGGAACCCCGCGCGAGAAGCTTGCGGGCTGCCGAAGGTCCCGGCGACGAGATACTCGCCGGACGTTTTCTAATTAATTTCATCCGACGAGCGGAACCGTGTCGTAATTGCCGCGAAACAACGTTCGCGCCTTACTTTTCTCCCCCGCCATTGCGCCGTCTCGGGGGCCGCTCTTAACTTAACGCCAGGGTATTTGTCACCGTACACCGTGACAAAAGAACAAGCGTTAAGCCCGCGCACCACCGCTCCTCCTCCACTTTTAGTTGCGGCCCGAGCACGGTACGCGCCACCACGGAAGGAAGTGGCCTTTTGTCGAAACTTTTACTTTTATCCTGCAAACGCCGAGCCAAACAAAACGGGCAAGATAAGCAGGAAAAGCGAAAAATTCCCGCGATCCCGAGGAACCGCCCTACGCTCTCGCTTCGAGGGAATTTAAAGCACCCGGTTGCTAACTGGTGCTTGCCGACGCAGCGGCGTCGAGACGCGCGGGTCAAGTTAAATCCGATAGTCGAGGGGATCGTAGCTACCAGGAGAGGCTGATTATCTATCATTCTACTCGTTTCAGAAACGACAAACCGTATCGCAATCGCTTTCAGGTCCATATTAGATTTCGTTTCACCGCGTAACTGCTCAGGCAGTTCCGTCTCGAATCTAATATCGAAGAACGTAGATCGACGCGGTTTAGACGACTCGTAATGTACGAAGCGCATTAGCACGCAGCGAATGATCGACGCTGATCGCGTCGGCGGAGTCGCGAGGGGTGGTCCATCGAGGTAAAGGAAACTAATCATGCGGCGGACTCGCGTATCGCGGCGCGAGATAGCCGAGTTTCGCTATGCACGGGCCGCAGACGGCGAAAAACAAACGAGTGCTTTTTGTAACCACCGCAGCCCGCTCGTGGGTCGGGAGTGAGGCAGAAAAAAGGGAAGGAAAAAATGGAGAAAAAATGTAGACGTGTACGTCACATGCACGAGGAGCAGCAGGGGTTGTTACGCCCACGAGGACGCACACACCGCCGCCTCCTGGCACGACGCGTTTCTGCCGGGATTGCGATTCGCGATACTCGCGCCCCGTTGCTTCATCAGCCGCCGATTGTTCGCGCGGAAAAGTTAATTGAACTTTGATTTCGACCGGCAACTAGAATCTCGAGGCAGGGCCGACGATTGATTTGCATTAGGTTTTATCAACGCGAGTGCGCCGCGCCGCTTTCACCGGTTTATCGTTTCATTCGATCGCGACTTCCGCTTGTTACCGGGCGAACGACGCTGGCCCGCGGCGCTTTCGAGTTCTCTCGACGACAGAATCGCCGTTGCTTTTCATTCCGGACTCTAAATTCGAAAGAAATTCGGTTAAGTCGGTGGGAAATTGCCGAGCATTGAGTTCGACGAGTTAGCGTTTAAAACGGTGATTCCAAGTGGAAAGAATATATTTAGATTTCACCTCGGTCCCGCGGAGGATTAAATATGGATGATTTTTCTCCGCGGAACGAATTCGCGGGATTCCGCGGAACGTTATACGGGAAAATACGAATCCTGACCATTTGGTAATTGGTCCCATCCGATGCGACGATATCGACGGCCGCTGCCGATGAATATAGAGTGTCCATGCATGGGGAAATTTCGCGGGTATGTAAGATGCACGAAGAGGGACGATTCGTCACGGAAATAGAATGCTGTCCGATGTTTCGGTTTCTTCGCGCGAATCCTCATTTCCGGGGACATGGACGGATCAATCTGCCTCTATCGGACGGGAGATAGCAGATCGGAATGGACGAATAGAGAGTGGCCTGGCGTCACTTAAACCTCGATTTAAATCTCGATCGACGGCGTGATTGAAATGCGCGCTGATAGGGCGCCACGGCTATTGTCCGCGTTGACAATAAGGCTCGAAGGATCACAGCGGAGATACTACTGCCGTTTGTCCACCATATATCCGTAATTTCGCCGATAACTGTGTCGCGAACAGTCCCGATAACTCTGCGTCGATAAAGGCCGGAGGAAATTTTTGTCGAGAATGCTTTCGAATCATCGCGAGATCGATATCCGATAAATTTTAATGCCAAACACGGATAACAGGAGAATAAAGACGTCTCTGTTTAATTCTCCTACCGATTTATTCCGGCCTAAGATTCCAATCGAAGCGTTAGCCCGATTTATCCGGCCGTTCACGCTCCATGAACACGTCCTTCGACAATTTCTTGACATCCTTATCGGCGATTTCATTATTCCAAGATTCCATTCGCCGGTTACATCCGGCCCAAGCCCATTCCGTGCCAAGATGCAACGGAAACTTGGAACACGACGTTCCCGAATCCGTGTCTACGTGTGCAGAGCGTAATATCGTTCGCGCTTGCACACGCGAGCACACAGGCGCGCGCGCTAACGTCGCTACGAGCCAGGAATAAAAATTCGCTGGAAAAATCCGACGCCCCTCCGGTTTATGCCGCGTCCCCATAACCGAAACAGCGGCGGGCTACGTCGCCGTAACGAGGTGCGAACTTGTAAATATCGCGAATTACTTTCTGCCCGGTTGGCAACGCTCCACGCGAACCCGATAAACTGTTATTCCGCGGCCGCGAAAGTTAAATTAGTCGCGGTGGAATCGGCTGCTCCGACCAAAACCGTGAAACTCTCCTCGCCGCGGAGTTCCACGTCCCCGAGACACGACTCCGGGTCGTTCGCCAGGAGACGAGGCGGTGTCTGTTTATTTTCTTGCCAGTCTAGAGAATCCGCGGATACCATCGAGTCGATGAGAATTTGATTGCCGGGAAATTAGTGGACCGAGATACGTTTGGATATCTGGTCGAGATCGTTTGAATATGCAACGTCGAATGGCTTGAGCGAGATATCGATCTATCGGTCGTCGAGGCAAATAATATGAAAATAGCGTGGAGATCGACGTGGACGCGAAAACCACGGATCGCGAAGGAATTGCTTCCCTGCAGAAAATCTCGTCTCGTATCCTCGCGTTTCGCCGAATCGCGAAAATTGGAATCACGGTGGAGGCAACGCGCGCGCGAAGGCTGCCGGTAATGAGTTATTTTCTATCGTAACGAGAGACGAAAGGGGGGCATTGGTAAATCACAAGTAGGAATAGGCCGCTGCCCATACAGTTTGCACGCAAACGCGGTCCCTGTTTACCAAACAACCTGTCAAAGCTTTGCCCACCCAATTTTCCACGAGCAGCTAAGCCAACAATGTAGTGCCACCCAGGTACAGTCTCCCTTCTCTCCCTCTTTCTCTCTCTCTCTCTCTCTCTCTCTCTCTCTCTCTCGCCCTCTCGCTCGTTCTCCGCTAGCAACCCCCTGTTGTCGAACCTCATGTGTGTGCACGTGAGCACGCACGCGAGAAATGGGTGAGAGAGAGGCGAGGAGGAGGAGGAGAGGAGGTCGGAGCCAAGCCGTCTACCTTTCTATTCACCTGGCTACCTGTGCCTGAATTTAGCTGCACCCAGTGCTCGTTATTACGCCTGCCTTCCAGCCTGGTCGTAATTAATGTACGAGTAAATTCGAGGAAGAGCAAGGGTGCTTGGCGCCCGAGGGAGGTCACGCGTCTTCGGTAAATACGACGATGCGACTCTTGAGTAATTGCGCTGCGCTTTCCGCTCCGAGAGAAAGAAGAAATTTTTCCGCCACTGCCAGGAGAAAGGGTGTTAGCTTCGGCTAGTTCGACGACGGTGATCGCGCGAATGATACAAGAATCGGCAGAGCTTTCCATCGAGATTAATCGAGGCTACTTTTTGCTCGTTTAATTACGACAAAACCAAGTTTCCTCCATTAATTATATCCCCTGTTCCGCGTGCTTCTCTCTCTCTCTCTCTCTCTCTCTCTCTCTCACACACACTCTCTCTTTCTCTCTTGTGCTCGCTCTCGTCCGAGCGAGATTAATTAATCGCCGGCCGGGGCTCTATTATGCTCTCCCTCCTGTGCCTAACACGGGCATCGAAGCCAGCTCCGAAAATGCAGCCCGGGGAGAAAAAGCCGGAGACACCGTACGCCGCAAAACATCTTTCAACGAATGATGATACCCCTCTCTCACCAGATATGGATTAAGACTTCCTCCATCAGTCTGCCGAACGCTGACAAAAAGCCACGAAATGATGGATGAGCCTTGTCGTGGACTCCGCGAGGCTCACCGGCACGGAACGAAAAAGCAGTCTCCTCTGTTCTCGTATGCGTACCGATCCGGACGAAGAAACTTTTCTGGCAAGAAGCCCACGAAAAACCGGGAAACAAATCGGTTAATGGACGTGTATGAAATTACCGATCATCGTCCGCGAATTATCCCCGGATCGAGATGTCACCGATCACCATTCTCATTCTCGACGGGCGTGCAAACGCGAGCGGAAAAAATACGCGGAATTTCTCCGCCAATTAGGCTACCACTGAAACACCGACGGCGGTATCTCGTAGCCAGGAATCTCGTGCAGAAAGGAAGAAAAATGGAGAAGATATCGGGACACGATCTCCGGTGCTTTTTCGAAAACGGTAAACCGACGGAAATTCGGAAAAGCCACGGTGCAGAGCGAGCGAAAGAGCGGACTTGAAACCAGTGGGAAAAAGTCGAACGCCAAGAGGCAGCGCGCGTAACTGTCAGTCGTTCCACCCCGAAATTTCGGTCTCTTTATCCGGTGTTTAGTGGCGCGGCCGTTTCGTCCCCTCGGCGTTGGCTGGTCCGCCGAAATTCCCGGTATTGTTCGTCCCTTTTGCCAGCGGTACTCTCTGTCTTGCGCGCGCGGGACCGTTTTCTCCCCGTCCTTCGTCCTTGCTCCTCGATTATTTCTCTCCCTCTCTTTCTCACCCCTTCGTCCACCGGAGGCTTTGAATTCTCGGTCGGGCAGGCCGGGGGCAGATCGGAGGCAGAGAGAGGCGGACGGCGCGTACACGCGGAAAGGCAGCCGGGTCGGCGGCGCAGGAAGAAAAGGGAGAGTGGAAGAGAGGAAAACAAGAGGGGGGTATCTCATCCGCGCGCGCGAAAGCTTTCTTCAAAGAGTGCTCCATTATCCGCGCCAGGAAATCCGAGAGAAGTTCGAGCATCCGCCGAGATAATCGAATTCTTACTTCTCGGCCGCCCTTTATCTACTGTCGGCCGTCCCTTGCACCCCCGCCCTCTTCGATCCCTACCCCCGCGCCGGCATACATATTTATCCGCGTTCGTGATGCTTCCTCCTCGCCCGTAGGCTTATATCCCCTTTCTTACCTTCTCTTCATATCGCTCTTACACCGGTGTACCCGCGTCGCCAGGAACCTCCCATACGATGTTCGGCCCAATCGACGCGGCCGCTAGTCGTTTAAGACCGATCGCGCCATCCCGATCCTTCCTCTCGATCCACGATCGCGCGAACCCTACTCCACCGCTCGCTGAATCGTTTTAACGCGGACACGGTTATCGTGGAAAAATCGAAAAAGCCGAGTTTGACAGCCCGGGATCCGACGCGGAGGATATTCGTCATTTTCACTCCGGGGGTTAACCCAACTTTCCCCCGGTCGACGAAATTGCTTCGCTTCTCCTATTCGACGCGATTTAAAGTAGCGAAGAGCGCTTCGGATTTTGAAAGTTCGATTAAAGCTAAAGCTTAAGCCGGCCGGGGCATTAAGGAGCGTGCATGATTTCCTCCTCGAGCCGGGGTTTTATCTGCCGCAGGCAATCGTCTATCCGCGATCGTCTTGGCTCGTGCGTTTTGCAAATTGTCCAATAAATACCGGCCACCAAAAAGTTAATTAGAAAGCGGGATTTCCGTGCTCATTGTCCGGCCGCGAAACAAAGGATCCTTAACGAGGGCATTTATAGAGAAAGCAAGGAACACTGGGAGAATTTACAATGGAGCTGCTCGCAGGCGCGCGGCGCACGATTCGACCGTCGATAATTTACGCGTAGACGTCCGATCGGGAACGGCGATTAAAGCTCGAGCATGGGTGGCAAATTGAAAAAAAGCTCGGCCTCGCGGGCCCTCGTAAAAGCGTGGACATTTAATAAAGTCCGACGAAGCGTGGCCCCGATCCTGGCGAGGCGCGTCCGGATCCGTGTCGGAATTGTAATTAGCGTGCGAGCAGGCACAGTGATTACCGATTCGATGCTCGATTCGCGGCGCTACGAAATTACCGGATACCGTATCGCGGCGGACCGGTCGCGTCTCCGCCTTTCCTCGTGCCTCGCACGCGTATTGCCCGGTTTACGAATTCAGCCTGGCTCCTGAATCCGAGAGGAAACCGTTTAACTCGCGTCGCGAGCGGGACTTTAAATCGACCGTTCGTGCAGCAGAGAGGAATCGAACTTTTCGATTGCAAGGAAACCGAGTGGCCCGCGAGTCTTTCTCCCGAGAAACTCGAACGAGAAAATAGATTTGCTCGGGGAGGGGGCAAGAAGCGACGCATAATTTCGGATCCGAGGTAAGAAACGTCGAGGCAGTTCCGTTTTTGCGCGTGCCGGGCTAATGCGAGATTAATGCCGAGCAGTATTAAAAATGTATCACGCGTGGGTCGCGACCGGGGGGTCAGAGCTTTAGAATCACAATTAAGTGCGCAATTTATTCGACGCTTTATTTCCGTATAAATTTCGCCGGTCCCCGGGCACTCGGGCGGCCGACGGGGGTTGCTGGATCAGAACGAGGTAACGAGGAAGAAGGTGAAATTAATGTGTCTGCCGGTGGCCTGCGGTGAACAGGTCGAAACGCGGGAAATTCGAAGAAAAATCTGCTCCCCCGGGTACGCTTTCGAGATATCGCGCCGCTTTGTCGTCTAATAAGTTACGCAATCGGGCAGTAAGAGTTCGGTTCATTCGTAATCTCGTTCGATTCCGGTAAAACCAGCGTCCCGTTATACACGGCGGTGTTTCGGAATGCAGACGAATACTCCTGGCAAATGTCTTACCCGTGAGAAGAGTTATGTCCCCCGGTATGTAGTTTAATCTTCTTCCGAGATAATAGAATGCTCGGATACGCGGAACGGGTACTTACCTGAAACAAGAGAAAAAGTTTGATTATTCAAATGTACTTAGAGACTAACGAGAGAACTTATAACGAATTTGTACTGCAATTTATCTCTAAGCTCGTTTCGACTATCACGCTGGCAATGCTGCGAGCATGTCGTCCGCAAACATTGCAACCGGTTTGACGACTCGCGCGGAATTCGTCGCGATAAGTCTTCTTCTACGCGAGATGCCTCGCGAGTGGGAAAAAGTTGCGAAAGAATAATATCGTGCACCGTAAATTTATACAGTCGCGGAGGAAAGCGATTGTCGATTCAGCTGCGATAAACGCGGCGTTAAATTTCAAGGAGTACGTTTCAAAGCGTACAGGCGAATTCGCGCGAGCGCTCTCGCGAGTACCCCTCGTCGTTCTCGAGGATCATCGTCGTTCTCATAATTCCTTCGAAGCGTTTGAATCGAAATTTAAATTCGCCGTGTCGCGACGATGTATCGCGTCTGGAAATGTCCGTTGACGAGCACACGAGCTTTTCGTTCTCGCAGTTGGATAAAATTAAGCGAGTTAGAATACACGCCTCGTTTACACGTGAATTTCCCCGGCTACCACCACCACCACCACCACCACCACCACCACCACCCCCGTCCAACGCGTTTCACCCTTTTTTATTCTTCCGTTTCACTTCCAGACACCAACGTCCTGGACAAATACGAATTCATTGCCGCATTAGCTGGAACGTTTGCCCGAACAGAGAGAAACTGTCTTCTCCCTCGTCCACCGGCTCCTTTCAGCCATAGCGAAACGGACGAGAACACCGATAGGAATCAAGAACAGACTCTTAAGGATTTCCTGCGATTTCAGTTGATTTTTATTATTATTCTCACTCCCTCCCCGAAATTACGCTCTCCCGATGGATCGAGTTTTAGAGAAAATTCAAAGCGAATATCAAAGTTTAAAGTAGATTCCGCGCCGAGATTTTCACGTCGGATTATTCCAACGATCGAGCGACGATCCCAATTGAAATCCCGTGCTGGGAAATTCTCTAAAGCGTAGCTCTCTACCTACTCGTGGCGAATATAAAAATATCACCGAGTCATTGTAACCTACGCCGTCGAAGTAGAAACACGATGATCCGGTGTACAGGAAGAAAGGACCGCCGAACGTGTTTGTTGCGTTTTAAATACTCCATAGTAAAAATTCGCGTATTCGGGGAGCACACGCCGATCGAACGTTTAACAATCCCACGGAATTTGCTAACGGCCAGCCATGAAACGAATCCATTTGTTTCGCTTAACAATTTTTATCGCGAAAACATGCCGCCTCGTGTTTATCCTCCGCGTATATTTTTTCCTTTTATTGACGTTGATGCGATTTATGCGCTCGTTTAAAGTATCCCCTCTCGTCTTTCCCTCATTTTTCCATTCTCTCTATCCATTTTTTCCTCTTCCCTCTTTTTTCTTCTTTTTTTTTTTTTTTAAATTTTTCCGCTTCCTTTGTTTTTTAATTGCCCGTTCGCGTTATGCGTTCCGCTTGCTCGTGCGCGTTTGAACGGCCTCCTTGTTACCCGGACGAGCCGGCGCGAAATTTCGACGGAAATTTTTGCTGTTGCTACACACGATACGGCAACAGTTTGTCCGGCAGGATCGATCGATCGTTCATTCGTTTCGCCTCCTCGCCGTACGAGGCCAGGACAATTATTGCGCGATGATCTACATTCGAGTAACCCGGGCTATTTTTTAATATCAGATCAAACGAGCGGGACACGACGCGCGGCCCGGCATCGCGATTTGAAATTCAATCGATTCGTTTTTACAGCACCCGGCGTACCTACAGGACGGACGGGAAAGTCGGGCCCGGCCTTAATTCGATTCCGTGCCGGAGAAAAATGAACCGCT
>NW_016908980.1:441320-446074 GCF_001483705.2 Eufriesea mexicana | reverse complement strand
CCGCTCGGTATACGGAAGAAAATTGCGCGAAGATCGAGAAGAATGTACGACCCGTTCGAAATGAAAATCATCCCCCGCGTCGAATCGCCGTAATCTATTCGTTGTACTCGAGGATTATCCCCTCTCCTCCCCCGATCGTCCCTTAATTTTTTCCCGTTTTGCCGGATCGAAAGATGGCGTTTCGCGCCGAGACGAGGCGCAATTATCGCCGTAGGAGCAGCTGGCACCGTGCGATATTTCCGACGGCGAGTAAAAGCGCGGAAACGCTCGTGACACGCGTGCGGTATTATTTATTCGAAGAGTATTGGATCGCCCGATCCTGGCAAATACCACTTTTTCCGACGGAAATTGAATTTAACGTTTCTTGCGTGCCCGTTCATTTTAATGGGCCAACGATCGATTTGTCGCTTCCAATTGCCGCGCCACGAATTCAACCGGCCGCACGTGTCCACAAAGGGTATTACGCGAAATTATGATACCCTGGGAACCATTTTCCTCTGCCATTACATTCAGGGGATCTTTTAAACGGTAAAAAGTTCAGAGCAGAGCGTGCAACGTTACGTGGAATAACAACGGAGCAGGGAAACTCGGTATTACACTCGATACGTTTGTCGACGAGTGTGTTTGCAAAATTCTTAAACGGAGTATTAGCGACGGAATTATTCTTAAGTACCATCTTAGTGTATTTATTTTAATTTCTATTCCCGAGTAAATCCCTTTCGCAACCCGGCCCTTTTCTTCGGGAGCAAAATGGAATAAAATTCTTGTAAGAGGGAAAATCGCTCTGAACAATAGTCGGGGAAAGAAGCTTAATATTAACACAAAGAAATTCGTATATGGAAGCGTTTGAGAAATTCTGTAGGGAATGGTTAATAAAAGAATTATTCCTGAAACTCCGTAAACCTACACTTCCTTTGCAAAATCTGTATAACGAGCTAAATAAGAACTGGATACCAGGAAACCTGGATGTTATTTCAAAGAATAAACCGGGTTTAAGAAATTCTGCGGATAATAATTGATAAAATGTATATCTTTTCAGGAAGCCAGGCGAAATGAAATTTCTGCAAGCCCGAAAAGAGAAAGCTCGCTGCGGGTTGCTCGAGGAAATTCGGCCGGACAGCCGAACCCCTAAGCAAGGGTAAGGAAACGGAATGTCAGGTCGTTTCTCCTCGCTATCAGCAGGATGTTAGTCACAAAGCTTGGCCACCCTCTACGCGTCCCCGCAGCCGTCAGAAGGCAGCCCTGGATCGATGTACTCTAAATGACGCGATTCCCCGCCGAGATAAGGGTGGTCCACTTTGAGTTTCGCTCGGGGTAGCTCGTACGCGACGAAAGGCCGCGACAAGCATTTAAACACAGCGATAAGCTTTCACCTTGCATCCCCCTCAGGCGGAAATTGGAACGGTGAAAGCTGGCGCGAGTCATCGAAATCAGCCGGCACGATCGACCATGCCGATTCTCGCCTGGCATATCTGCGATACTCGTTGGAAATTTCTCCGTTTACCCTTAGAGCTAGTTAATAATCTAAAGAATGGATTTCGCGATTCTTTTAAACAAAAATACAAAATTTTAAATAAAGAGATTCGCTTTTAAAGACACTTCCCGCTTTCTTATATTTCGCGGAAATCGCGCGACATTCGCACCGGTTACAAATTATTTCGTTACCCGCGCGCAGTATGGAAATTTCATAGAAATATTCGACGGAGCGAAGAAATACAGTACCATCGATTCCGCGAACAACAGTATGCATTGCGGTACGGAATAATAGGGGATGCAAAGGTCAAATTCGAACGCACTGTATGAATACGAGTTTACTGGACGTCTAACCAAATTTTCGATCAGGGCAGAATTATGATCGCGAGAACGTTCGTACAGAGCGACGCGTGTACTTTCGAGCTTGTTGTTACCGATGGTTAAGATCCTCTTTCATCTTCAGAGCTCCCTCGTGTAGAGTTTACAGCGATATAGTGTGCTCAGCTCGCTTTTAGCCGTATTACTTCCGTCGGAATTGCAGCTTCCAGTATAAACTTTATTACACCTTATCGTCGTGCCCTGTGACTCCTGCCAGCGAAAGTTATTTCGATTCTGTTGTACCGTTTACAACGCGTCTTCCTTCCACCTCTGAAGATAATCTACGAGCTTGTACCTCGGCAAAACGTATGACTCCAGCTGCGTTGCGCACGTCATAGACGTTTCGTGTCATTCTCGGTAATTTAACAGTGGGGGAATCAACGAGTTAAATTTATTAAACTCGCCATTTCTGTTTTCCTATATTTCTAGCACCGGTTCAACCCTGGCGCAATATCGAATTCGGTTATAGAAACGGTATTAAAGAACGGCTATATTTCACGGCTGATATAAAGGACCGAAATCGGAGAAGAAATCAATGTAGGTTATGGTCCCATTAGATTTTGAAATATCGCTACTTTATTTAACCAAGCGAAATGCGTACAGCCTCCTATATACGCCGGTGCCATTCTCAATTGACGATTCTTGATTAATCTGCTGTTTTTCAGCAGGTCGCATCATGTTGAAAAAGGCGATAGGAATATTCCAACACACGAACGCGCCGCGGAAATTCATATTCCGGAGGTGTGAATTCGTTTAGAATATGCAGGAGATGTAAATTATTAAATTTATTTTTAACGACACATAAATATCGTTAATAACAAATTACCCAGGGCTCGGATTTCCAACGGGGATGGAAAAATTAACGAATCATTGGCTATCATGGTAGAAAAGTAATTATTAATAGAAATCAGCAACGATCGCAACTTTCCGACAAAACTTTGGCAAGCAGCCGTTGCTGGCTATATAAAGGCTGCAGCAACCGAGTTCGAGCTCATTTTCCAATTTGACTTCGAACCGAGTGGATGGAAAGTTTAATCGGGATAGGTTTGGGACGTGAATGGGGTGGTTGATGGTCATCGGCTAGGACCACGGCCTCGCCGGGCCATTCACGCTCTGCCACCTTGTTTAAACTAATTCATTTTCCCTCGAATGACTTTAAGTTTTTCGTCGCAAAGTTGTAATATGCCCATCGATGGACAGGCGATTGTACAACCATTCGATCGTTGGTACGAACCAGAAATATTTCCGCGTCCGACGAAACGTAAATGACGTAACTGTTTCGCAGCGGACTTTTATATAAGAGTTATTAACAGTTATTTCTGGAACTATTTCAACTGCTGATTTCTAGTTTACGATTTGAGTCGCCGTTGGCATTGATAAATGTATGTATGATAAATGCAATCGTGACACTGATAAATGTATCCTTGGCTAGTCCAGCATTGCAGGAAATATAGGATTATTAAAGGTTAATTACGAAGCGAAGGTTAAGATACTATCTCGGAAGTTGTTCATTACACTGTCCAACAAATATCAACTTCTTTTCTAATGTGTAATATCTATTAGGTGATTCTTAGAGAGTTTACTTTCCTGCACGCGAATCGATAATCGGAATTGCTCTGTCACTTTCCGTGATGAAAATTTGAGTCTTTGTAAAGAGGTACGATTTTGGAGGTAAAATAAAGTATCGCGTAAGAAGTAAGAAGGTTAGGAGGTTCATTCTTATGTTAAAAATTAGGTGAGAATATCTCGAGGTTATCGGTGTCCATAATTGTAATTATTTGTGTTTATAAATAATTATAATTGGTCGCCAAAGTTTAAAAATAAGCCTCCGGGAGTACTCTTTACGTCGTGTTCTTGCATTTTTACGAAAAATTCTTTATCCTACAAGAATTTGCTACACAGTAGCGTATTCCATAGGCTTTTCCGAAGAAGAAACCATCCGGAAAGGATAGTGGTATGATGTTCGATATTGGCAGGATGGTAAAATATATTGTTCGCACATCTAGCTTCAACAGGACCCTGGTAATACGTAATCGACATCAAAATTATCGTCTAATGAATATCATTCTTTATGTGTATAACATGTATATGTTATCATGTACATTTTTATACTAATCGCAAAATTATGAGATTTCTTTAGATCACTTGTAATTTGAAACAGTTTCGATATTCGATACATAAATACGAATAACTTTATAATATTAAGTTGTTAAAGAATAAATTTCCACCTAATTCTTAAAATAAGAATAGATCCTTTAATGTTTTTACTCTTTACATAATACTACATTTTAGCTAAAAATACAGAGAAAATAAAAATATTTTGACATACATATACGGAATATGGAAGTTTATACTATGAAAATGAGAATGAATTTATAATTTATAAAACATATTTACGAATCATCAAATTTATTATTAATAACGAATTGTTTACAACGTAAATTTATAATAAAAGTGAAAAAATTAATTAATTATTAGCTATTACTAGAACTTATATAGAACATATGTCAAAAATGTATCTATAATTTGCAAAAAGTTTATAAATATTTGTACCTATTGTTAATAACAAATTAAAATTGTTAATAACAAATAGTTCGCAACGTACATTAACGATAAAAGTCAAAAAAGTTAATAAATTATTAGCTACTACTTCAGCAAACGACGTATTTGTGTTAAAATGTATCCATAACTTACAAAAAGTTAATAAATCATTCAATTTGTTGCTAATAACAAATTAAAATTCTTGATAACATATAGTTTGAAAAGTATATTAACGATAAAAGTCAAAAAAGTTAATAAATTATTAGTTATTACAGCGAAAAAGTAACTTTTAAAGGAATCGGTAAAGTTCGGAAATTTTCGCCGATCTTCGGCCGGCCGCCGCTATATAAGGGGCCCGCGTG
>NW_016908980.1:317228-440152 GCF_001483705.2 Eufriesea mexicana | reverse complement strand
GTGCCGAGGTATGAAGTTATCTCTGTACACGGGAGTACATCGCCTAGGCTAGTCGGTCTTTCGAATAATCGCGAACTCGTTCGGGCGCGTCGCGATTTTCTATTTGCTCGCGTGTTTGATGTTTCATTCCCTATTTTTATGGGAACTTGAAAATATCTTAGCGTTGCGACAGTAGAGTTTCAGTATACCGAACCGAAACCCCTTTTGTAAGACACGAAATATAATAAAGTGTCAGTAGAGTCATTTTAACTTAATTCGCTTTAAGTTAGATTAGGGTACCTTTCATACAGGTAGCGCCAGTAGGATGCGCCACTAGGGCGCATGTCGGGTCTCGATACGTAGCCACCTCCACGTGGTGAGACCTGGTAATTGGTATCGTTTACCAAAGAATAATTTTTGGAAAACGATACCAAGCTAAGAGCTACGCACAAAGTTTAAGATATCTCCTGTCTCTTGTAAATTTTCAATGTTCCCTTTGGAATTTGAAAATAGAGAGTGGACAATATCTGTTTAAATGATATTTAAATGAAGAGGAATTAAACTAACAAGTCCTTCGATTTAGTTGAAACTTTGCAGCTTTGTAGATATCTTCATACAATTTAAGAAAATATATCATTATGGCCGCAACTACTCAATAGTTTTTGAAATATTTGCGATTAAAGTTTTATTACTTCCGGAATTATAAATTTATTTCCAATGTGTTTCAAGTTAAGTTGTAGCATAACGGCGACGATCGAGAATTGCTGTAGTGGAGGACCGGTGTTCGATTCATGTTCACAGGTTTTTCATAGTTTTTCCAATATATTTTTTATTTTGTATTCACTTTTCATTGTAAATAATCAATTGTAAATGAAATTTCTTAATACAAAAATTTATTTTTCACGCTTTCTTTTGCTAGTGTATATTTATTACAGAATAATAAGAATATTATGCAAGAAAAATACTTTTCTATAGCAATCTTATTTACTATAGGAATTACAAAACCTATCGCTCATGTAAGTATTAATTATTAAATTAAACATCCTATAAGAATGATGCTTATAATTCCAACGTTGCTGTGCAGCTATAAATGTTCATGAATTAATTACGAAAATCTGGCAATTTATTAATTTTCTACTGTCGAATTGATTTCTAGTATCCAGTTCGAATAAAAATTTTACCGCCTGCGATCAGCGGCATCTATGATTTGAGCTCAAAAATCACGAAAGTAATAGGAATATAGAGTAGGCAAGGAGGTCATCGAAGAGCTCGTCACGTGGCAGACAAGGACAGAGAGGGGATAGAAAAGGATAGAAGGGCTCCGGCAGTGAAAAATTAATTAATTACTCAATTTCTGTAATTAATTTATGAACTTTTATAATTTCATTGCAAAGCTGAAACTCCAGGCTACATTCTGATATAATTTTTGTAAAGAATTTAACTCTAAATTGTTAGTTATTAATTTTTGTCACGATCTACCGTGAAAATATTTAATACTAAACGAAACTAGAATCAAAATGTGATGTAAAGTTATATGAGAAGATTCGCAAGAACATTGTTTTCATAATGAGTGCATAAAGTTTCATAAATTAATTGCGTAAAGGATAGTAATTAGTGAAAAAACAATGGCGTCTTCGACAATCTTCGACAACAATTCAAACACTGCGCAGAAAAATTATTAATAATTAATTAATTGGGGACAAATTTCTATCGAAAAATATATTGAAAAGTTCTTAAAGGATCCGCCTTTACGATGCAGTTATAAAAGTTCATAAATTATTCACGGATATTGAGTAATTAGTGAATTTTCCATTGCCGATTTGATTTATTAAAATATAATCGGAGCACATAACCAGAGTTAGTAAACTGACATCAGTGCCATCTATGATTTTAGACTCGAAGCTCAAGTTCCGCAACGAGAACATAGATGGATCTAATATCAGTTTACTAATTCTGGTTATGTGCTCCGAATATATTTTAATAAATCAAATCGGCAGTGGAAAATTCACTAATTACTCAATATCCGTGAATAATTTATGAACTTTTATAACTGCATCGTAAAGGCAGATCCTTTAAGAACTTTTCAATATATTTTTCGATAGAAATTTGTCCCCAATTAATTAATTATTAATAATTTTTCTGCGCAGTGTTTGAATTGTTGTCGAAGGTTGTCGAAGACGCCATTGTTTTTTCATTAATTACAATCCTTTACGCAATTAATTTATGAAACTTTATGCACCCATTATGAAAACTATATCCTAGCGAATCTTCTCATATAACTTTTCATCACATTTTGCTTCTAGTTTCGTTTAGTATTAAATATTTTCACGGAAGATCGTGATGGCCGCCGTTACGAAATCATAGACGCCATCAAACAAAAATTAATAACTAACAATTTAGAGTTAAATTCTTTACAAAAATTATATCAGAATGTAGCCTGGAGTTTCAGCTTTGAAATGAAATTACAAAAGTTCATAAATTAATTACAGAAATTGAGTAATTAATTAATTTTTCACTGCCGGAGGCCTTCTATCCTTTTCTATCCCCTCTCTGTCTTTGTCTATCACGTGGCGAGCTCTTCGACGACCACCTTGCCTATTCTATATTCCTATTACTTCCTTGATTTTTGTGGCCAAATCATAGATGGCGCTGATTGTTATTCGAACTGGATACTAGAAATCAATTCGACGGTAGAAAATTAATAAATTGCCAAGTTTTTGTAATTAATTCGTGAACATTTATAGGTACGCAGCAAAGTTGGAATTATAGGCAACATTCTTATACATTGTTTAATTTAATAATTAGTTACTAGTAAATAAGATTGCTATAAAAAAGTGTTTTTTTTGCATAATATTTTTATTGTGTAATAAATATATACTGGCCTAAGAAAGGGTAAAAAATAAATTCTTTTATTAAGAAATTTTATTTACAATGTTTTTACAGGCGAAAAATGAATACAAAATAAAAAATGGATTGAAAAAGAATACGAACTTATGAACCGGAATCGAACCCCGGTCCTCGAGCATAAAAGTTCTGGACTCTCACCGTTAATCTAGAACTCCGATAAAAACCTATTGAAAATAAATCTGTAATTAACGGAGTAATAAAACTTTAATCGTAAATATCTCAAAAGCTATTGAGTAGTTGCCGCTATAATGATATATCTTCTTAAACTGCACGATGATATCTAAAAACCTGCAAGGTTCCAACTAAATCGGTGACGCGAAGGACTTGCACTCTCCTTGTGAGTAAGGGAAGGAACGCAAGTAAGGGAAGGTAAGTAAGTAAGGTAAGTATAAGGTAAGAATAAGGTAAGTATAAGGTAAGTGAAATAATTAAAATGTACTGCAAAGCAGAACAAGTATTGTCCAGAGAATTCTTGGAAATGACGTCATTTCTTGGAACTGACTCGGCGGGCGACCTCCTATCCTGTCATGTTATCCTAGTACAAAATCGTGAAATCGGACGAAAAATTCTCACTGAAGCCGCAAAAGTATTGTCCGAGAATTCTTGGAAATGACGACATTTCTTGGAACTGCCTCGACGAGCGACCTCCTATCATGTCATGTTATCCTAGTACAAAGTCGCGAAATCGGTCGAAAAATTCTCATTGAAGCCGTAAAAGTATGGTCCGACAATTCTTGGAAATGACGACAATTCTTGGAACTGTCTCGACGAGCGACCTCCTATCATGTCATGTTATCCTAGTACAAAGTCGCGAAATCGGTCAAAAAATTCTCACTGAAGACGCAAAAGTATTGCCCGGGAATTCTTGGAAATGACGTTATTTCTTGGAACTGTCTCGACGAGCGACCTCCTATCACGTCATGTTATCCCAGTACAAAGTCGCGAAATCGGCCGAAAATTTCACGGCAAGGCAGTAAGTGCATGGTCCGAGAATTCTTGGAAATGACGTCATTTCTTGGAATTGTCTCGGCAAGTGGCCTCCTGTGATATTATGTTCTCCTGATACAAAATAGCGAAAATGGCCAGAAACTTTTCTTTGGGGCTGCAAAAAAATTGTCTACGCCGACGGCAAAAGTATTGTCATTGCGGCGGCCAAAGTATTGTCCAGATCGGCCGTAAAAGTTTTGTCCAAGTCGGCCGTAAAAGTATTGTCCACGTCGGCCGTAAAAGTATTGTCCAAGTTGGCCGTAAAAGTTTCGTCCAAGTCGGCTGCAAAAGTTTTGTCCAAGTGGACTGTAAAAGTATTGTCCAAAAAATTCTTGGAAATGACGTCATTTCATGGAACTGTTTCAGCGAACGACCTCCTATCATCTCATGTTATCCTAGTACAAAGTCGCGAAATCGGCCAAAAATTTTACGACGAGAGTGCAAAATCATTGTCCATGAATTCTTGGAAATGACGTAATTTCTTGGAACTGTTTCGGCGAACGACCTCCTGTCATATTATGTTTTCCTGATACAAAATCGTAAAATCGGCCAGAAACTTTTCTTTATGGCGGCAAAAGTATTGTCCAACAAATTCCTGGAAATGACGTCACTTCTTGGAACTGTTTCGGCGAACGACCTCCTGTCATATTATGTTTTCCTGATACAAAATCGTAAAATCGGCCAGAAACTTTTCTTCGCGGCGGCAAAAGTATTGTCCGACAAATTCTTGGAAATGACGTCATTTCTTGGAATTGTCCCGGTGATAAACCTCTTTTCATGTTATGTTCGCCTAATAGAAAATCGCAAAATTGGCAAAGGGTTTCATGCCAATGCGGCGAATTTTGTAGGCCCAATATTCTGTCAGCGTGAGAGCTCTTTTAAGGTTATGTTTGCCTGATACAAAATTGCAGACATTGGCAAAGGATTTCATGCCAACGCTGCGAATTTCATAGGCTCATAAGTTTTGGAAATTTTCTTTAATTTTTTTGTGTCTGTGCCATCTCTTTTCATGTTATGTTTGCCTAATATCAAATCCAAATATTGGCAGAGGATTTCATACCAACAGGTCGAATTTTGTAGGCCCAGTAATCTTGGAAAATGATGTCAATTCATATTGAAAATAATGTTATAATAGTAATTTTGAGTTACATTGATATGTGCTTATTAGATATAAAATATCGGTGAAGCGAAGCCGATTGAGAGAACGTGTTTAAAATTTATTTTGTACCGTCTTTAATGTACCGCTACGTAAATGAGACAGAAAGCGCGAGATAATTCTGTTGTACGAAAAATAAACTGAATATGCTTCTAATGCAACCCCATATACCGCTCTAATACCTTCAATAAGATAGAAAAGGATAGAAGTTAAGGAACATTCGACCAGTGCCATCTGTGATTTTGAACTGGAAGTTCAAGAAACATTCGATCAGTTCCATCTATAATCTTGAATTAGAAGTTCAAGGAACATTCGACTAATTCCATCTATGATTTGGAACTGGAAGTTCAAAGAACATTCGATTCATTCCATCTATGATTTGGAATTGGAAGTTCAAGGAACATTCGATAAGTGCCATTTATGATTTTAGATCGGAAGCTGAAGAAAGTAACAGGAACACAGAATGCAAGAGGAGATAAATGAAAGCTTGTCCAGCGATAGACAAGGACAGCAAGGGGCTAGAAAAGGATAGAGACGACGCCGCAGTGGAAAATTACAAATTACCGAGTTTCTACGATTAATTTATGAACTTTTATAGCGGTATAGCAAAGCTGAATGGATATCATCAGAGATTAAAATTCGCGTTGGGCAGCGTTGTATAAAATTTGCGCGTAATAGCCAGACTTGAAAGACCATTATCCGTAATATTATTCCGTATTTATTCGGTGGATAATTATTCGGAAAATTATCCTTTCACGAGCACGCAACTTTTTTAATCAGGCTAGCGGATTGTTTGTCAAATCGCGTTCTTTGATGGTTCATTGAAGCCGGTTCTTGAATATATGCGACGGGAAACCTGTTACGAAAGCTAGGAAAAATGTTCCCTTTCACGTCGGCTACGAAAGTAAAGAAACACAGGGGTTTCATCCCGGCGGACCGCACATAATTAAAGTGTCTTCGATGATAGAGGACGGAAAATATGAGAGGGAAGTCTATCGATAATCACCAGCCGCGCTACTCCGTGTTTCAATACGTTGGAAATCGTAAAAGTGTTAAAAAGGGCTTCAAGGGCGGACTTCCCTAAGTACAGAAGGGGTAGGTATTCACTATGGCTACCTGGTAGCGGGGATTCGACGTACGCAATTAAAGAGTATCTCGCGTTCTCGAGTACTCTGTTTCGAAACAATTAGAGCCACAGACACCCATCCACACCCCCTTTCGCCAACGTCTCGTCTACGAAAGCTTCGCGTAAAATAATTCCGTGCACGCTCGTAAACAGCAACGAAAACGTAACGAGAACAAAACGAAGTAAAACGAAACAATCTCTAACGTTGCAACATCGAAATAAACAAGTACATTCCAAACAATTTCCAGTTACATCGTTCGACGAGAGAATAAAATTCCACGGGAAGGCAACCAATTTAATTCCGAATAACCGCCCAACACTTTTTGCCCCTAGACGAGAGAGAGAGAGAGAGAGAGAGGGGGAGAGAATTCGACGAGCGTAGAATAAGCGTTGAAAACGTTCATCGCAGCTGTTTGAGGTTTAACGCGACTCCCGCATTGCGCGAGTAATGCTGGTTGCCCGTCGAGCAAACAATTTTCGTCTATTAATGGGAAGAAAACGCGAGCAGCGACTTGCCGAAGGATTCGCGGTTGCGTTTACGCGCGCGTTTTCCCAAACGTTCGCACCGCTCGAAATTGTACACAATACCGAATCCCACGCGTAATTATCATGTAACGTCGTTGGCCTATTGTGCATCCGGCAACGTGAAAGATTAATTCGCTTAGCCTGGTCGGCGCATTCCATTGTTTTGGATTAGTCCAGCGTTCTCCGGGCCTCCCCCTGTACCGAACCGCGGCCTGCCAGCCAACTCCTCCACCATGAATTTATTCATACACGCTGGTGGTCGTCGTGGACCTTATTCCACCAGGGGCACCGCCGAACTTCGCGCACGGCAGCGCAAAATGTATGATTCCGACTTGAAATATCGCGAGCCTGCAGCTGGCATCCGAGCGCTAACGATGTTGGTAAACTTTCGGCCAGCGGGAAAATATTAAGCACACAGCGTTGGGAGATCGTCTCTCGGCTCCGCTCTGTGTTTTCCTTTTGTGCTTTTCGCGACACGATTTTCCCCGAAACGATCCAGCCGTGCGAATATATTAGATTTCCACGGAAACGAAGGAATGGATTCGGACAGGGGTCCGGGATCGTGGCGATGGAGCCCCGAGCTGAATAAAATTTCACGCAGAGCCAGACGATGGACGGTAACGCATTTATTATCGGCCAACACCTTGGCCAGCCGATACGTCCGCAAAACCATAAGCCTGACAAGCTGATCCCACGGGGGAATCGGTATTTGCGAGGTCAACAGAAGGCCGCGCTCTGCCTTTACCACGGAGTCTTATCCCACGGGATGGCGGACAAAGATTCCAGTCAGTTTACTGTTATGCCGAGCCCCGCGGGGAAAACGGGAGAAGGAAAGCCCGCACCTAGATTTTCCTGCCGTCATATACCTAATCTCGATGGTGGCAGACTTGGCATTTCAGTGGCCAGCGCTAGGATATCACGCGCCTGAGGCGTGCACTGAAACATCCGCTGCCATTTCGTAGCAAAGTTTTCCGACGCGCGGCAATCTCGTTAAAAACTCAATATCTCAGCTGGAATAAATAAACCGTCCTGGCACTTCGTCTTCCGCGCGGTCCTTTAAATTTTTAATCGTTTTACGCAAACGCGATTAGCTACTTTCCGAATAGAGCAACGGCAATTAATGGTAATTCCATAAAAATGAGTAATTCACGGTGAAGCAGGAACGCAGAAGATGGTAATTTACCTAGAGATGCTACGAATTCCGTAAAATCCGACGAGCGAGTTGGCCAACCGAGGCCTCGGTTTCCGTAAAACGAACGAAAAATCTTTCCCTCCAGGTAATCGATCTCGGGGTGGATCATTAAAGAAGCACGAGGCGCCGAAAACGAGGTCTTAGCCCCTAAATCGTGGCACTCTTCATCAAGAAACTTCTTCGGCTAATCACGGGTCCCTCGGTGTAAAAAACTCCGACCGCTTCTTTTCCACGGTACACCTCGAGGTTCGTCGATCGAAGAGTCAGTCCGCCATCATGGCAACGGGCTGGTAACGCGTAACGGAGATGACTGGTAAACCGGTCGAGAAGAAAAAAGTCTCCAAGCTAATAACGCGACCCGAGACACTCCGGACTACGAGAGCTAGCTGCGCACAAAAGCTCTAATGAAATTTACATAATGGCACAGGAACCTCCGAGGCGTCCATCCGTCACGGTCTGTCTTCATCGTTCGCTCCATTTTCGCTCGGCCATCTCTCTCGCCCGACGTACCCTGCAACGACCCTGTCTTCGTTGCACCTTCCACCCATCATACTCCTGTCGCTCCTCGGCTACCTACCGCCTGACGTTTCTACGGTTTACACATAATTCGATATCCGCTCTGTTCTACTCCACGCGGATACCACGCTCGAATCACGGCCGAACGCATTATCCAGGTCGTCCAGCCGACGGATCCGTCCACGCAGGAGATCGGAAACGTTTTCAGTCGAGTAATTACATCTCGAGCCATCCGTCGGGTGGAAAGAGCTGGCTGAAAAGTTTCCCGATTTCCTCGTGTCCGAGGCTGGATACCTAAGTCCCGCGCGATCGTTAGGCGAGTAGATCGGGGTTGTACGCGATGACCCGGATTTGACGAGTCGTCGAGGCAGCCGATAATTCGATTCACCTGGGGAATAAACGCGAATCGCGATATACGAAGCTCGGGCGAAGGCTGCGGCGCGTTCGAGGGGTTTAAATCGAATCGCAAATCGTCCGATGCAAATAAAAATGGAGATTCGTTCCTGCCACCCTGTTCGCTCGCTCCACGAGCATCCCCGGTTTCGATTCTGTCTTTGCCCGGTTTTTCTCCACCCGAGAGGAATCCCTGCGTGCCACGCCGATGAAACGAAGTTTCCTAGCTTTAACTCTGTACATATTTCTTTTTATTCTATCTTCAGGACCATCGCGAATCGCGTAAAAGGAATAATCGTAGCGGCTAAATCGAGGAGGATAGCGCAGATCGCGTCGCGTATCTCTGTGTAATAAATACGTCGGAGTGACGAGACGCGATTCGCCAAAGACGCGTAAGTGGAAGAGACAAACGACGAAAGAAGTTCTGTCTTCGGGTAAGGGGGAGGAGGAAGAAACGGGGCATGTAATCAACGAAATTTCGAATTCCTTCGCGGACGGAGATTACCGACGATGCTGACAAACGAATGAGCCGCGCATACCAGTGCCAAAAGAAAAACAACGGCAGGAAAGGAAGAGGAGAGAGAAAGAGGTAATTTCCGCGAAGCTGGATACGAGAGGATCGCTCGATATGGGGGCTTTGAACTTAGGAACGAAAGCACTGGAGGGTTTATCGCCGGAAAGAAGGCGAGTGGAAGGAGCGGGATCGAGGTGGCGACGCGGGGAGGAGAGGTGAAGGAGAAGAGAAAAAAGAAGAGCGAGGAGGGTGGGTGAGGGTGGGAAGGGACGATTTAACCAATCGACGAAAACGTCGCGAGTGTTGGTTCGATAAAATTACAGTCTACACACGATGAGGATCCCGTGGAGAATGCAGGAAGTCCTTCGCGTACCCCTCCATCCCTTGCTCGCGGACCTGCCGCTGAAAAAGAGGACCTTCGACCCGCCCCCTCGCAGCCCCTATCGACTAGAAGGCCGGAGAGGAGACAGGGAGCTAATAAATTCATAATTCAATATTGACTCGGGGATTGTCTCCGCCGTTGCCGCCGCGTAATTCCTCGCGGGTTTGCCAAGCTTTTAAACAATTAGCTACGAAAACAATTACCACGTCGCGGAGCAGCAGACTTTCCCGGTTTTCCGCGCCACCCTTTCGCGACAACAATCCTCCAAGTGCGAGGCGGGGTTTTCTTAGCGGCCCGACTTGGCGCACCCCCGCACAATCGACAACACACGGACGACGCACTTTCGTCGTTAAGCCCAGGGTAAATATTTATCGCCCGGTATTACGGGAACGCTTCTCTCTTGGCCCGTGTGCAGGTGAACCATTCGGAGCCTCCCCTCGGAAGGTCCGGTCGCGCGTGTCGTTTACCCCTCGCCGATTAAGTTTACTCGCGAAATATTTTTTTTACGCCAAGCCACGCGCAGTTTTTCACCGGAGATTATCGTTTTCCCTCGCGTTAGCCTTTAACGACCTTAGAGCGAGCTTCGAGCGTCCTCCGATCTCGCGAAATATTTTTTTTACGCCAAGCCACGCGCAGTTTTTCACCGGAGATTATCGTTTTCCCCTCGCGTTAGCCTTTAACGACCTTAGAGCGAGCTTCGAGCGTCCTCCGCGCGATTCTGGATAAATTTGCACGACCTTGGATGACCTTCGTCGACTGGACGCGATACAGTCTCGATTATCATTGTAATTTGCTCGCCAACGGCGATTAATCGGAATCGAACGGAATTGGTGGTTTGAACTCGTGGCGCAGGTTTATTCCGAGCGCGAGGAAACGGGCGCAGGAACGCTCGCCGCTTCTAGTCAAGAATTCCTCGCCACGGCTACGAATACGTAATTACGCGTACACCCGTGCAAATTAGTTTATTACGGCGAGCGTCGGTAATTTTTATGAAGCAAGGAATGTGGGCCGCGTTAATGAAATTTGCGCCGAACGTTTAAAAACGTCCGGCTTGCCGTGCACGTGCGCGCACATCCCCCGGTTACACGGGGGCGGAAACGAGAAAGATAGAGTCTGATTAGCGTACACCGCAGCGGCAGCAACCGGCGATAAATTATTCCCGTGGTTCCCGCGTTTGATTTAAAATTATTGCCCCAGTTTGTTCCCGGATTACGGGACACAAGGTATTACTCTTCCGTACGCCAGCCTCGTGGCCGCGTTACGCGCTAAGCCGACCGATTGTTTAACCGTGAAATGGCCCATCGGTACGTCCACTCGTCACGATTCGGCCAACTTGCGCGGAAACATCGTTCCGAACGATACGGATAAGTCGAATTAATATCGCCAGAGGTGGAACGGCGCGATCGTTGGAAAATTGCGGATCTCTTGGAAATCGAGCAAAAGAGATTATTCGAGTGGCCGCGTCGGGTCGAACTCCGGCGATAATCGGATATTTCAACGTTCTGACACCGCGTCTCTCTTCGGCGGAGCGTTCGCAATGGCTCGTAAATCCTTTATCACTCGATCGCATCGGCCATCATTAATTGAGAAGGATCACCCGGAGATTCGCGAGCGGACTTGTTGAGCGGTAATTTTTCGTCGATCGACAACAAATGATTCCTTCGATATCTCGATCATTTCCACCGTACGCCTGACGCGTCCATCGAGACGGCGAAATACCGCGGCCCGACCCTTAATCCCTCATTAATCACGGCTGAGTAATGAGTTTTATCTGCAAATAATTAGTATCGACGTATCGGCCCGATGCGTCACCCTTAATATAGCGTGTCAACTGTTCGCGTGTGTTACGATACCGCACCGTGCCACCACCTACGAGGTGTTCCCGAAACGCTTCCGCGGCTCTTAACCAGCGCGGAAAGCTCGCCGCGGAAAGGGCGGCAGAGAAACGATCGCCTGATTACCCCCAGAGCGAATGCAGCGAAAAACAAAAAGAAACGCGAAAGCTCGGATTGGAGAAAACGCGTTGGTTAATAAATTAAGCGTTTGCACCGTAGGGATCGGGGATTGTTCAGTCGTGACCGGGTCAATCGAACAACGCGACCAAAGCACGGTGTGTAAACGCGACCGCGGCGGGAAAAAGAGGGGAAAAAGGAAGAGAAAGGAAGGAAAAACAAGGAAAAAGCGACGATCGTCGCGATCAAGCAAACTCCCTTTGCCATCGGAGTCGAATCAAAAGTTACCCCGCCGGTAATTTCCTGCGAGCTAAAAGAGGGAGCAAAAGGTGTGGGAAGGTGCATCGGTGTGCTTCCGGCTGACAGAGTCCCGTGTCCTCCACTCTCCTCTCGTTCCCTCTCGCTGTTCGACATCCACGGGCCGCACACGGGGTATCCTATTTCCCTTTCCCTTGGTCCCGTTTGCTCTGTCGCCGTCTCTCGTTCGTGGGTCCACGATAAAACGGCCGCGCGCCGAGTTATAAGTAGCGCTTTCGGTCGTTTGATTGCGTTAGCTCGTTCAACCACGTTCGAGCGCGCGATGTCCTTCATCCCGCGTTTCCCTCGCTTCCCGGTTTCTCTTTCCGCTCTTTCAAGTCGCGGCCACTTGAACGGCCCTCGAACGTCGCCCTTTTCGGCGCACGGACGAGCAGCTAGCCCCACGGGACGGAAAACGCTGGGAAAGGCGGACTCGCGTTGACGAGGAGCTTCGAAGGACAGTCTCGCGATTAAGACAGGCCCGAGGTCAACCCGATCTCGGAGTCGACAACGCGGAGACAGGGAAGCCTAGCGTACCCTCGATAGGGGTCAGACTGCGCGGTCTATTCCGCAGGATCGACCAGGGAACTCCAAACAGTGGTCGGAGTCGGGCACGATGTAACCGTTGAATGGATCACGGCTCCGAGCCGTTATTGGTTTCTCGGTGTGTCGTTCGGGGACTCGCCGATGAGCTGAATCGAAGTTTCGCGGGAGTCATAGTTCGGGAAACAATGCGGGAACGAGGGGGCAAGTTTGGCGAAACAAGTTAACGGAAGAAGCTTGTCGGAAGTCTCCGCCGCGAGGTGAAACTCGGGCGGAATCGTATTAAAGACTCGCTTGCCATCGTCAAAGACACCGGTCGCGATCCCCCCCGCCCCCGGAATAAGGATCGAAATGAAACACGAGCGGTATGTACGAGTATGTTCCCGTGCACGGAATTGATTCGATCGATCGAGCGATTAAATATTTATCAAAGGCGCGACAGAGTCGTTACGGAGTCGAGATAAGTTTGCCGGAGTGTCGCGAGTAGTTTCCCGTCGTTGCCTGGATTCGAAGGTGCAGCGTGATAAAAGCGGGAGAGGTGGACCCGTGGACGAAGGAACTTGATCGAGCACACCGACGAAAGGGACGAATCGTGAAAGTCTGCAATCTCTTAAGAAGTCGACGTAATCTCGGGGCCCTGAGCGCTGGTATCGAATCGCCGGCGTGGTGGTGGATCGCGACAAGAAAGAATGGCAGGAAAGCTAACAATTCCGCGAGAAACGTTACCGGGACGGCTAGGTATAGGAAAAAGCGAAGAAGCGAAGACGAAGGGTCGAACGTGCAGGACACGCAGCCGTAAAGGGGGTTGCAGATGGCATCATTGGGAGCTTTTTATTCGCTTGTCCTACACGTCCGCGTTTCTCTTTTACGAGCTCTTCTTGCCGTGTCCTCCGAGACGAGGCGTTACGTATCACGTATTCGTTCGTTTGTGTACTCGAGTCGGCGAGTCGGCCGAGGCATCGCTGCAAATTTACGATCGCTTGATCGATACTTGGAACGAGGTGGCGAACACCTCGTCAACTTTCCACGCTGACGGCCGGCCTTCGAAGAACTTTTGCCCCGAGCCTCCTCCTTTTCCCGGCCGGCCACCAAGTTTTTCCGCCAACTTATATATATTTAAATTCGCTGGCCGAGATGTGCCCCGAGATAACGGAATAGAGACGATATTAATATTTCGTAAACGTCGCCGATCGTTATGCATAGGCAAAATTTTATGCCGAGTTCTCCGCGTCCACCGCGGACTACGAATGCTGTGTTTAATATTAAAAACCGGTGATTCGATCAGCGAATAACCTAGCGTCGCTACGAATAATATACGCCATGTCCGTGCTCGCTCGCGAACGATCGCGACTCGATTTCCGGTTCAACGAGCCGAACCAACCGATTCCCTTTTCCACGCGCTATCAAATAAACCCGGCGAATGTCGTTTTCCTAAGACACGCCGCATTATCGCCGCTCTCCTAGGATCGTCCCAGACATCTTTGATGACAGAGATTGCAAGCGAGCAGACAGATATCCACTTAATTAAATCCCCGCCATTCGTCTTCTCCGTGTCGCGGTTCCTGAGAAGAGAGACAGCTTTGGAAACGTCTTTGTCCCTGTAGGCAACGCGACTTCGGCCCGGATCCTGCTCCTTTGGTCGCCGTGGAGCGTACACATCCGGCAGGAAAGTAGCTACAAAGAAAGAAAACGTCCTGGCCGGAATGAAGAGGCAGTCACCGAGCGTTCCTTTCAAAGAGACCGAAACTTCCACCCCACCTGTGATCTCTGACTCGATCCGCTGCGAGTCTCCTGTAATTGGGATTACTGCCGATAGACAAGACCCGCTCGACTCCCTTCGATTCGATAAATTCCTTTTCTACGTCGTGGCCCCTGAATGACCAAGTTTGCCGTGGGATAAATGAAACTCGGGTCGACGTCGATAACGGCGACGAGCTCGATTCGCGACGGAGTGTCGAGGGCGTATGAAGTCGATCGCGACGAGAAGCTGATCTACCAAAATTTAAACTCGCGTTTTCGCCAAAATTTCTCGCGATTATCGTTGTTTCGCTATTCCAAACAACGTCTCAGACAACGTGAAACGACGTCAAACAATGACGAGGCTTTTGTCGTAATTGGACGCGTTCGCGTAAACGGGTAAAGGGTAAAGGATGGCGAAGGAGATGGCGACTCGCGGCAAAGTTATCGCTGTTAGCGCGAACGGAACACGATTGAGGAGGTTCGAGATGGCGGCGATAAGTGGAATTACACCGGTTCGCGACAGACACGCGCAACGATATCGAGTCCGGGACGGTTAAACGAACTGCAGGTGATCGCGAGGTTTTTCTCGGCGATGTCGATGGCCGGCCGCGGTTTTGCCGCGTCCCAGCGGGCAAGCATCAGCGGGTGCGGCGCGGACGTGGATCGAGGAGAAGGAAAAACAATATTCGCTCGATAAAGCGACTTTCCGTATGGCAATAAAACGAGCAGCGTCGTCCGTAAAACGTGGCGCTATATTTGTTTGCCGCGAGCACTTTGTATCGTGTACGAGTCGTAGTAGCTTCGAGGATGCCGAAGCGGCGGAATTGTCGACGGGACGCTGAACAGCGGGGACACCGGACCGTCTGGTATTTTGTACGAGCCGTGAAACCGCGCTTCGCATCCATCGTGACTTCATTACGAAAAGATTCCCCGGGGGAAAGGCGACGGAGGTAAAAACGATCGGCTAGGAAGCGGTCGCGTTCGTTCTCCTCGAGCTAGCTGCCTTTGAAGGTCTTATTTCCTCGCGCTAACGAATGAAAAATAACGCGGAAAAATAAAACGGTCGCGTGACAAAACTGATCTACTTGTTTATCTCGTGCCCTTTTGTCTCGTTACTTAATGCTCAACCTCGTTACCGCTGTAATTTGCGCGCAGTACTTTCACGCATGACCGTGCCTGGCTATCGCCAGCGCGCACAGAGCAATCGTCGTTAACTGGCACTTCCTAAATCATTAAAATGGTCGCCACGTACCGAGCGTACTTTACCATCCGGAACACGCGCCCCGATTACACTGTGTTCTAATTATCTTGATCCGCGGTCACGCGAATATTAGATTATAGTTTATGCCGACGAGCAATGCATCGCATACTATTGGCACTAATCGGGTCTAGTCTACGACGAATCGACTAACTGACAGGGTCGCGTGGAGAATAGCGTAGGACTGTGCGTCAACTATAGCGTCCGCTGTAGCGAGCTATTTAAACGAACCCTCGAAGCGATCCCCGTTACTATAAAAATTCGCAAGAATAACGAATCGAATTCCTCTCCTCCTACGAAAATTTTTCCACCAGTCAGATTGAGCCTCGCATCGGTCAGATTTCCAGTTACACCGCGCGCGTCGTCTCCGACAGCGAGTTCTTTGTCGAAAAATCCGTCCCACTTAATCGTGGAGATCTCGTTTGAAACGCGCAAGTGGGCCAAAGGAAGAGGAATCTCGTACCAAACGACATCTCCGAAAGAATAACGAAGAACGCGCGATCGATCCGACGATATCGCAAACAAGCATCCCAGACGACACCGCGGCTCGCAACCCCTTTAGTCCGTCTCGACAAAGGCAAAGCCAGTAAACCTACTTACGCGACATACCGCCGCCGCTCGACACCCGGCCTCCCGTTACTGTTCGCTGTTTCCCGTCGTCGGTTTACTTCCACGATTATATCTGACCGAGTCGTTCCATTCAAAATCTGCTCCACTTAAGCGCGACGAGTCCTCGTTTGATCGCGGCGCGCCATCGCGGTGAGCGAGCGTTCCTCGTTATACGGCACTGCCGGTGACGCGATAAAAATCATTACGCCGTTCGCGGTGAATGATTTTCGGCTTCGAGACCGCCACGACTGCGTCTATCGATCCAGCCCTCGATCTCGCGGCACACATGGCCGCGATACGCGAAACACGCGGGCATAGGGGTGCGCCGAGTCCACCGAGCCACGTGCGTGCAAAACAGGCAACGTCATTCTAATATATTCTCATTAGCCGGTGTTTTAATTAGAGCGCTCATTAATGCCTACTACGATGCACTCGTCTCTCCCTTTTTCATGACCTCTTCCCTATCTCGCTCTTCCTCCCTTCCTCTCGCTTTTGCTCTCCGCGCTTTCTCGATCTCCCTTTTTCTCCGCGTCTGTCTTTCCCCCTCGTGCATCTGGTTCAATCCACGGTTTATACCTTGTTCTTCCTCCGAGCGTTTCTGCCTCTTCCTTTCTCCCGGTTCACCCACCCAGCGACTTCCAACGAGCGATCAGAATTAATATCTACATAGTTGTTGTGCCCATGCCGTACGCGCACGCCACGACCCCGGCGACGGTTTTACAGTCTCCGCTTTATTTCCTACAGCGACGCTTGCTTACAGCCAGCCCCTCGCCGACGAGACGGTAATTAACATCGTCCCTTGTTCGCACGGGTCGTTAATCGTCCCGACGCTACGAATTTTCCCAGTTCTTTTCCAACCGGCTGTCGGCTTTTAACGACGTCGATGGACGTCGATCGACGTCGGAAGGGAACCGGTAATCCCGTCGGAAATTGGGAAATCTCCGCGAGATAACGATATACTCGCCGATGAGAATTAATTCGATTTATCCTGCACGTCGACTTTTCCAAACGCGATTCTTCCATCCCGCTGGAAGGGTTGCAAGAACATCTTGCCGACACGTAAAACCGTGCATCACGGTTCCGTGGCCGAATCAGGTCGGTAAGAAACGATTTCTCCCCGCGGCTGGTCGGGCGAACGGAATTTAATCAAATTTTCGAAAACAACTCTCGCTGTTACGGTTCTACAGACTCGATAATTATTCGACAAACCATCGCAGAGCCATTCGCGAAATTCACCGAGAAAATATCGCCTTGCGTACGGATTCCTATTAGCGCGGCGCGTTCCCCTGCGCTCGTAAACATTTCCCTGCAGTTCCATAATTTCGGCAAATTTTTCTCTCGAAACGCGAAACCCAGGGACGCGGTTCCAACGCGTACCGAACTGCTACGACTCGCGCGGAGAATGCAAATCGCGCGATCCATCGCGGTGCGCCGTAATCTGGTGCGTCGATACGCGTAATCGCGTGCCTATCGGTAGACAGGACTGCTCGCGACTGTCGAAGATTCGGGCCACGAGCGGTCGCGATAACCATCGGCCGTTCGCCTTGCCGAAATGATTTGACGTTTCGGCAACTCGTCGAGCGGACGCGGCTACTCGTCACTCGAACGATATCGCGGGCATCCGGTTAAAAGATATGCAGGACGGATGCTGTCGCGGCGCACGATCTGCTTTCGCTGCTACCTGACCGGACTGGTTCGCTCGGCAGGCCATCCTGCCTGTCGTCCGCCCTAAATCAAGCCTAGTTGACGGACGCAGGACAGTCTGCGTGGAACTTGCGGGTCACCTGTCCACGTAGACTACCCCGTTGGTTAAATCATCGCCACCCTCGCGTACCCCCACTGCGGGTGCGTCACCTCGTTCCACCCTCGCGCTCCCTACCACCCTGCCGAGCACCCTGGCCGGCTCTTCCCTCCTTCCGTATGAGCAATAGCGCGGGGGCTGCTTTTGATTTAGCGGAATATGCTGCTGGCACTGACGACTCGCTCCCATTACCTTCCCCGTGCCCCACCCGCCGATACACCCCCTCTAGAAACCTCCACCGACATCGTTACCCGGCCACTACCTCCACCTTGCCATCCGAGACCTCTAATTAATGGTCCGGCTCATTTCCCCGGCTCGGATGCCACGAAAAATTATGCCCTTTTGAATACGGATGAACTCCTGCCACACGCTTCTCCCATGTTCCCGCCACTTTTTACCCTGTTTTCCGGCCATCTCTGTGACGCTGCTACACCGGCTGTCGCGATGCGTTTTATACGTTCGATGGCAAGCCGTTTTTTTACCAGGTCGCGGATCGATGCCCGGCGTCGCGACTTTTCAGCGTCGCGTTATGCGAGATGTCTCGATGTGATCGTTGACTTTCATCACGGCAAGATTACGAATGCTCTTATTTGGAATAAAACGCGAATTTTAAAGAAGAAGGTGCGAGTTGAAAACCGAACCTAACCTAACACCTGACTCTTCGAAATGCTGGACCCGGTTGTTGTCCAGCAGGCGACAGACTGGAAATAAGTGGCGGGGGGGACGACGAAGCAGGAAGACCGCGGACAACAAACAGCGAAAACGGTGATTCGTTTAAGAAGTAGGAAAGGAGCGAGAGAGGAGATCAGGATTGGAGACATGGTCGCAATTTTCATTCAAATTAATGCAAACGGTCTCCGGTGTCGAGAGGAAGATTCCGGCCATGTTTTTTTCTCCGACTACGAGTCGGCGATGATGAACATTTGTGCCACGCCATTCTTCGAGGTCGAACGGAAGGAGTCTGTTCGTTTTACAGGCGCGAGGTCGCGTCTGAAATGGTACCCGTTCGTGGAAGTTCGCTTCGAAAATTCTCAAACTTGCAAGCCTCCTGGAAAATGAATGCTGTAATATCCTGCGAGGAACACTCGCTACTTTTCTCTAAAATACCTACATTCCATCCTTTCCTTTTTCTTTTTATTATTACACGAACGTGCCTGTTAAAATATTCCCCCCTGAGACGAGGACTCGAAAAATATCGCGAAATATCCAATCATACCTACAACGTTCGAAATATTTACCTCGAGTGTTTAGTTATCCGCGTTCTCAATAGAGTCGCAGACCCTCGAATTCTTTCCCCATTTTTTTCGATTCGCTTTTTAAGAAAATAAAAGCTTCGATACCAGGACGACGTGACAATAATCCACAAAAGAGGGCGGTCGGGCTCTGTGCGGTCCTTACGACCAACATTTTTCCATTACCATGATGCGATGCGTATTGAAATAACATGAGGCCGCCAAAAGGTAGTTACCATGCTTCTCGTATGGCGAAACGCGAGAATGCAACGTGGCGGCGGTGGTCCGTTTGTCAATGACCGGACCGAGCTGCTACAATGCTGATGCGCCACTCTCCTCCACTTTTATTTCCATTTCGGCCGTGCCAGCCTCTGTCAGTCCGCCGCGTATGCTTTTCGTTTGGCGAATTCGCTCGAGGAGGGATGAGCAAAGGAGGAAAGGGAACGCGTGCACGAAACAACCAACCGTTTGTCCGCGACTTTTTTCCAACCATCTCGCAGTGCCACGTTGTATACTAATTAGCAAAGAGCGCTAGCTGTTCGAGTCGATTCCATTGACAGTCTTCGCGAGTGTCGACGAAGAGGTGGCAGGTGGAAATCGTCGGACGCAGACGCTCTTGCCTTCGGATTTGTCGCGTGTTTCTTGAAAATTAATTTATACCCTTTACGTGTACGATAATGTACGTCGTGAAGCTCGTATTCCATGTTTCGCGAGTCGAATTTAAAGGTACACGACAGAAGGATGGAGAGTTCTAGGGTTCCAAGATTAATTCAGGATATTCCACGAGTCTCCGTCGCGAGGTTTAAAACTTTTTCCCGTCTTCCTATTCTCCGATCCTTACCACTCTCCTCGACCAACCGTTCCAATCTAGGCTGGGCGAAAAAAGAAAACGCGACGTTAAACGCTCGCGAAACTTGAAGCAATTAAAGCCCGATTCACACCTATCCCGGGGAGTGATAAAATCGTTCGCGAAAGCGAGCCGCAGAGTCCTTTCACAAAAACGAATCGAAGAGTTTTCCGGTAGAGCGAGCCCCCTCGAGCTTTCCGTCCAACTCGTGAAATCTCTTTGATTCGGTCGTCACTGGTGACAGAATGGTGTCTAAACGGGCCGATCCTCTCAAGCAGCGCGATATTTCCGGCGAAACAAAGGTGCGCCGGACCGATGGCGTTCACGGTCTGTCAGCTCCTTTACCTGCGCCACGATTTCCATCAGCTCGAGCCTCGTTTTCCGTCGACTACCACGCTGCTGTAGCGGCTTCTCGCGGGTACTTATTTATTTACCGACTCTTTCGAGGGGTGGACGCGCGCGAAGGGCGGAGAGAAGCGATCGTTTCGCTGGTCGGAGAAATTTCGACGAGTACCCGACGAGCAGGTAAAATCGGGGGGAAAGTAACGCGCGAACGGTGAAGAATTATCGCGTGCGAGCTCGGTAATCGATTCGATGAGCAGTGTAACGCGCGACACGCGGCAAACGTGGATCATCGCGGACGAGCACGCGAGCTGATTCCGCCGAGTCACGATTTCACGCACGGAAAGATGATAAATAGGATTAAAACCGGCAGATATACGCGGCATACGCGACGTCGTGATCGGCCAACCCGGTTAATCCCAGTTTGCGTTCGTTTATTCATAAACGGGCGAGATCGATAAGCGAAAAATCGATCCCGGAAGGTTTATTAGGACGATCCGGGAAAAACGTATCGCTCGATCGAGAGTGATTCGAAGATCGACATTCGATGAATCTCGCGCGAGATATCTCGCGAATTCGCAGGGAACAAATGTCAGAGTGGGAATCGCTGTCTTGCAAATTTTTCGCGATTAATTACACATTCGAAGGAGCGCGGGATCGGACCGGGATCGGACACCCGTATAATACCCCTGGCTAGAGATAAATTGTACGTAACAGGAGTTGAAATATCACCGCTGCGAATTTCAAACAACCAGATCCCGCTCTTGCCACGCGAAATAATCCCACGATCTGGAGTGTAACGATGGACGTCGATATTTAATCCAGCCATCGAACACCAGCGCTGAATGAAAATTATTAAATCATGCGCCCGGATTCTGGCCGGTGTTCCCCCGTTCCGCGTCCACTTTCACGGGGCGTGATCGGAATTTTTCTATCGCGCGTTTCCCGTGGACCCGGCGTAGCATTTACGCGATTGCTCCTGCGCCGTGGGCTATCTCCTCGCTTTTCCTCGCCGCGCACACCCGCCTCGACCACGAAATAATCGGCAAATATTTGCCACGTCACGCGAGAACACGACCAAATGATGATCGTTCCGTCGTTATTTCGGTCTTTTCGATACACATCGGCCCGCTATTTGCCTTACCAACACCGCGCCCATGTCGGATCGCACTCGAGATCCAAAGGATTAATCTTTGACTAGCGCCCGGCGGAGTGTTTGCCTTCCCGACGAGCTGAGCAAGCTGGATTATTATTACGCGCCGTGTAGGCTGCGAGATGCGCTCCATCAACGGAACCGCCTGTCTTGCAGATCGCTTTGGAACCCGGTGCTGATTCTCGCTCGAAAACTCGTAAATAAGTGCCTGTCCGTTCCACCGAGCTGAAACGCCAAGGATTACAAATCGTAGTTTAATTGCAATTATTACGGAATACGAATAAATTCCTCGCCACGCCGCCTTCGTTACGAACCTCCTCTTCCCCTATCCGCCTTTAACCCCTCTCGCCGTCTTCTTCCGCGATGCGGAGAGTCGTCGGGTCTTAGGTTTCCAGGTTTACACTTTTAGAACGAAGAAAGGCTTGCGCGTGTAACGAGGTAAAAAGGAGAGAGTACCGGAGGGAGACTGAAATCGTATTAACATAACGGCGAGGGATCAGACAAAGGTCCGTCTAGCAGTTTATACAAATGCGACTGTTAAGAAGCGGCTTATGCAAGCGCGCTAATTGCCAAACGAATCCGTGGACACGGTTCAACCTTGCCACTGGCGTCTGAAAGATTTTTGTCGTTAATCGCGAGAAAACGACGACCAGTTTGATCTCTTTACCTTTGCAAGCGTAGGCGAACGGGAGGGAGGGTTCGAGGGTCGCGAAAAACGCGATCCTTTTTAATCCCGTGCCGGTCCGGCCGAGAATTTTTCCTCGCGCGGTTCATTAGTTAATTGGTATGCGTTATTAGCGAATATCTCCCAAAGAGTTTCCGCGGAAACGACGGCGCTGAATGGAGACAATTGGCGCGGGGCTCGTGACAGTTCATAATTCGTCGGAGAGGGTGCCGTCGCGAAACAAACGCTTCCGTATAAATTTCTATGGGATTCGCCGTGTAATCCCGGGACGCTGGTGGCAGCACACGTGGAAATTAAAATTAAAGGAAGAAAAAAGAAGGGGGTGGACGGGAAAGGCGAGAGCCACGGATGAAATATAAGTCTGTCCGTGAAGGGAGCCGCGGTAGCCGCTAATTTCCCTAATTTCGCTAATAAATTGCCCGAGACAAAAATTCCCAAGCGGATTGTAAAGGTATTAACTTCTTCTCCAACCCTGCAATTTTTCTCTCCGGCTCCCTTTTTCCCACCGCCGCGAACGCCGCCGTCTTTCGATGACGAGAGGCAAACGAGCGAGCGAAACCGGGTATAGCACTCGCAGAGGGTGAACTTTTCGTCGTAAAGGCGAGGCTGCTTCCTCGACCGCTGCTGCTACCAGCGGTCCGGTAGCGAACGTGACACAACGGGCAGAAATATTTTCGCGCAAAAGGAACGCGACGGTCAATTTTCACCCCTCGCGAGCCATCCTTCGCGACCCTCTCTCGCGTAATGAAAGCCACAAGCTCGACCAGCGAATAAAAGGCGAAACGAAGCAATAGCTTCCGCTTCTCGTGCCCTTTTTGTCGCGGTGTGAGCTACTTATGAATTACATTTGCAATTACGGCCGGACGTCGTCCTCGAGGCTCGTCTGCCCACGGACAGCATATTTTAGGCGGTTCCCGCGACGACACGGGACGCGGTACCCGTTACAGAGAACCGTCCCGCCGTCGCTAAACACGCGCCAGACTTTAGCAATTCTTTTTCATTTCCGCGTGTACACGCGAGCCTTTGCTTCTCTTTTTCCTTTACTCCCAACCGTCTCTTTTACGCGGTCCCTCTTTCGCGGTTATTCCCCGACGTGGAATCTCGCGATTCATTCCGGCCAGCTTGCTCCACGATTCACCCCGGCGCGGGGGTTTTAGAAACCGGTTAGCCGACGATTAGTCAACGATCGGCCGGGCACAGAAATTTATTGTCCTCGTTCGATTCCTAATGGATGTTTAATTTCCACTCGGATAAGACGATCAACGAGGACGCGTCTATTAATCATAGCAAAGTGGCGGCAATATTATCGCATCGATCTTCTTCCTGGCATACTTTTCGCGCAGGCATTCATCATTATTCGAAACGTTATCGTTGTTGCATTCAACGACGCCACTGTCGCGGCCTGCATTTTTCTCGTGATATATGTCCCTCGTATTTGTGCGCAGGTGCGATCCCGACTCGCGACAACGCGCAAATATACGTTTCCTTATGTTCGCTTCTCGCGTGTCAGCTTGAATTATGGCCCTCTCCGTCGCTCCGCGCCCGCCTAATCGTCATTACATTCTTCTGCCGCGATAACTCCTTATTGTGCCACCTTCGAACGGCTTTAAAACGATAAATTACGGGTTAAATATCTGAGACCGGTCGCCTGGTAATCGGCTGCGAATCTCGGCCCGCCCCGCTTCGCTCGTAACGATATTATCAAATGCGGCTTTTCGTACGGTAGCTTAACGAACTCGTAAAAAGTCGGGTAATAAAGGTGGATAAAATATTCATGATTCCGCTGCTGGGTATTCCGTGGTTCGTGACAAACGCGTGACAAACAGCTCGTAAAATTGCTACGTTGCCCGTGTCAATAAAGCGGATTCGACTCGGGATCCGGCTGGAAATTTTCGCGTTATCGTTTCGTTTTAACCCCCGCGGGGAAAGGCGCGAAAGGGCTCGCGCGACTGACGGAAATGTCGATTAAATTACGCGTAAGTCGTCGGGCTATCGAGTGTCCATCCTCGAATTTCCCGGGCGAAATTGCAATCGCGAGAAGGATCCTGGAAACGCGGTTAATTCCGATTCTTTGGAAGACCGAAGCTTCCTCGACGCTATCGAACGTTCTTCCCTATCGACCGACAGAATTGCATCGAGGTGCACGGGAAAGCTTGGACCGGTATTGTAATTCTAAATTCGTGCCACGTCCCGGTGACGACGGAAATGGAACGAGGCGAGGGTGAGATCGGTGAAAAGGTGGTGACGGTGTCAGCGACCCGAAATCGAGCCTGGATAAAGCATCAACCGCGGTCTAATTAGCGAACCCTTTCCCTCGGTTATCTTCGAGTAGCTTTTCGAAACGAATTTGCTCGCGAACGCGTGTCGCGGCTCGAAACGATGTCGGCGAACGCGCCATTGTGGAGGAGCGGTCTCGGAAGGGGTGGTAAAAGTGGAAGGCGCGCGTCTAGTCAGGAAACTCTCTTTTGGCCCGGTGACGTCGAACCATTGAGATAAGAAATGTTATTTCCCGGGCACAACGAGCGTGTCATTATCTGTCACGTACAAAACGAGTCAGCCGCGAATATACAAGCCCTGCACAGTCTTCGTTCATCCTCGGGGATAGGGGAAAACTTCGGGGAAGTTGGTTGCACGATCAGTCTGTCTGCCGACTAACTCAAACGAAACGACAAAGTGAATTCCGAATGCTCGTGAATAGGCGACGTGTAAACATCTTGCTAGACGGCTGAAAAATTAAATCTTTCAACCCTGACGGCGGCAGCCGATGCGAATTTTCAATGGGAACCGATAACGATGCGATCTCGCGTTCCGGAGTACCCTTCTGTTCCTCGATCGGTGTAACTATCTTTGTGTTCGGGATTCCAGCTTTAGAACGTGTTTTGCACACTCGATATACCCCGCTGGAAAGGAAAGTCCCCAGAGATCGACCTTTAAAGCGTCACACGCGTCGATGTCGTTATTTCTATAATACGTCTTATGCGGGTCGACCAATCTCTCCTGTTCGGCTTAATAGAAATTTTTGCCAGAGAACCGGTTAATGAAAAGCCGCGAATTAAAGGCGGAATTTACAATCGAATCTCGGATCATCGAGCCGGCACTCGTGCCCCGACTACCGTCGCGATAATTCCATTCGAGGCGGTAACAACATCGTCTACCTCGTAAATACACTTTTCTATATCCAATATAAGATCCAACTTCAATCCTCCGGCGTAATTTACATTTCAACGAGCCACTACCTCGTTAAGTCGCGACAGAGATACTGGAATTACATTACTCACAGTCCCGCAGTATTGTGCCGCTCGCGAGAAACGCGCGACGTATCGTAACGCCATCGTTCATTCGGACAACAGTCCGCCCCTTGGCCCCTGAGCCCTGAAACTTCGCGCGATGTCATAGGGTTCGCGTATCGCGTGAAATCCAGGGGATTTCGATGTCTTCGCCTGTTCCGACTTTCCGCTTCTATCGCTAACCTCTCGGGCTAAACCGATTTCGCGTGACTCTAATTCGTTGGTTAAAAATTCATTTGCCACGTTTCGTCGCAACGTCGGTAGATTGTAACGAGCTTGGTAGAGCTGTAAACAAGCCTCGTAGGAGCGAATAATAGCGAGGCTTCATCCCGACGACTGCTCAGTCATCGAGATCATAGGGGCGAGTAGGTTGGCGAGGTCCGGTGATGGCGTCGACCTCGACCGGTTCGCGGGGCTACGCAAAGGGAGTTTATTTTACAATTACGATGAGCGCCATAAATAAAACGGCAGGGGTATATATATATTCGGATCGGGCATAGCGTCTTTCCCGTACGCCACGTGCACGTACGTACGCATACGTAAACGGGTACGTTCGGCTGGTCTAGTAGTAGGCAGCGAGCGGTGGTACGCCACGAGCGGCCGTGCGAGATGCGAAATAGCGAGATAGCATTCGCTGCCATCCTTCACGGGCTCGTCGGACGATTTCTCATTAGATTTTTTACCGTACTACCGGCGTGGTATTAATTCGTGCGACGGACGGTGAAATTTATGGGAGTCCTCGGGGACGAAAGAAATCCGGCCCGGTGGATGGACGCGGGGATACTCGTTTGTAATCACTACGGGTGTCCGATTAAGGCCGGTTATGCGAGGCGGAACCTCCCCGTGGAAAAGACGATCGTCTGGACTTTGTTGCTGCCCGACGAAACCTTTCGCTCCCGTACGGACCGATCCGCGAGCTCGAATTTATGTCCGATGCGGACCGCCAGCGACAGCCGTCCAGGTTAATTGGAACACGATTAACCGCGTGCCGAAGATTTCGTTGCCCCGTAATTAAATTCGGCCCCCAGGTACCATCCCGCTGTTTCTCCGCCATCCAAATCCACTTTGCCTACTCCACTTTCTTCCCAACGCGATTAGATCCACCGACTGATTAAACTTCAACTTGGACGCTGTCCGTGTATACGGCCACGCACGTATACGACTCTAATTTTCCTGCCCTTTGACCTCCGAAAATTTACGCCCGAGAGAAACACCGCGGTCTGCTCGGTGAATAAAAGTATAAAGCGGAGGCGAGATTAAATCGATAGGCGGCGTGCTCGAGGTAACTCGCAAAGCGTCCACGCACCTGCTGTGTCCGGCACCGCACACAAGGTGTGGGACACGCTCAAAGCCGCTGCTTTAGCCGCTCCATACAAAGGCTACGCACAATAGAGTCAACTGATTTCGTAGGGAACCGGCAAGGGCGTCGCGCCCCCAGCGAGACCGACGACGCTGTTTACCAGGGGGTTTTAGGGGCGATGCCAGTTCGAAGGCAACCGCGGCGCTTCGTAACGAGAATCAAAGGCTGTCATCTCTGGCAAGTGTTACCGCCTGTCATCGCCAGATAACTTTGCTTCCCCGCTAAAGACGCCATTTCGAATAGCCTCGGATTGCCGCCCAGGCAATTTTTCCATGCACGGCTAATTCCTCTTTCCCATCGGCGGGGCAAATAATTTATCGAACTCGTTAAAAAATACCTTTCGCCCGGGTGTGCGCGAAATAAACGTTTCGCGAGCATTCGAATTTCCAAACGCGCGCCGACTTTATTTACAGAACCGCGAATCAAATATCGGAAACGGTGATGGGTTTTTAAATACCATACGCGTAAACAATCGCGTTAATAGCACTCCGACGAGTATCGATAGAGGTCCCGGAGATCGTTCGAGATATATCGCGCGGTGCAACCTTCGAAGCTCGCCGATTATCATTTAACTAAACCGAATTAATTTGCGTATCTATCAGCCAGTTTCTCGCGCAGCTGCGGCATCGTAGCTCGCTCCATGGAAAGGGGAACAGAATAGAGAACAATGTATGCGCGAATACGCGTTTCCACCCCCGGATACGCGTATGCCGAAGTATCGATGAATTAACATCGAACCGTCGTAAATCTGTCCGTGTCGTTGTTTGCTCAATTGTCGATTGTACGCCTCCGCTATTCCTTTCCAGGCCAGAAAGACGTCGACCAGACACTCCCGGTTCTATCGATTCCTGCTCGAATCCGATTAACTTTCTTTCTTCCGACTCTCTTCCGCTCCGATTTAACATCTTCCAGCTCGCCTGTATCGCCGGCGAACACGAATAATCGATTTATCGCGCGATCCACGCAGATACTCGTCAAATTACACGCGACCGTGAAGGAAAGCTAATAACTCAATTTACGACGTTGCGCCACTAACGCCACGAACAATGGTAAATCGTTCATTTGTCAAACGACAGACGCACGCGCTCGTTAAAACTCGTATATCAACGAAGAGATAGAGAACTTCGAAAACGAATTTTAATCCGCAATCTTCGACGATCGTCACACGTCGCGGGCACAATCCGATAGGAGAGCGGGATGGGAGAAAAAGATCGTAGTCCCGAAATGAAAACGAGGACAATGACGGAATTGGAAATTAAGACGGAAAGTTCAATCGAACTCGGAATTAACCCGTAATCGAACTCGAGATCCGCCCGTCGAAATCGGTAATCGCACGTGCTCTCGCGCGCGTGTCACGGGACACGTGGACACCGACGCGGAATCGCCGCGATTGATTTTAGACCCTCGTGGATGAGCGCCGTTGCGCGATCGGGAACCCCGAAACCATACCGTCCAGTTCCTCCATCCTCCATCCCCTCGTTTCGTCTGGCCACACGGTCACAATAGACGGGCCACAGTGGGCTTTGTCGTTAATTAATTCGCAAATGCAATATTAATGATAAGTAATCAGCCGCGCCCGACTCGCGCGCTAGTGGAAATCACCTATTACAATTACTAATTGCGCACACTGACGGAGCGTCACTGGCGGCCGCGGTTCTAAGCGGCCAATGCATGCATGCATGCGACATGGTAACGAGACCGGAAATCAGGCTTACGCGCTGCGCTCGCAGACGGCATTCCGGCCGTAGTTTGTAATCGTACTGGTAAGTGTGTAAAAGGAGTGATTAGAGGGGAACGCGGTGGTGAACCATACCCGCGCGATCATCCAAAGAGGTTGATTTTGTAGCCAATATTCGTACAGAGAGCTAAAGGGTGGATTTAAGGGGTGCAAAAATGCACGGTGATCGGGGAGAGTATCCAGGCCCCGGTAATCCCAGAAACAGCCAGGATTATAGTCACCGCGGTGATCAGTACGCAAACAGTTCGGACAATTAGCGCGGCCTTTTAATTAGCTCGTTATAAACGAGGTTCCTCGTTACCGCGCGTATAACCGACCTCTTTACGCAATAGTTCGCCAATTCTCCGATTAGTCCCGCAGCCACGGTACGTTGCGGGGGGGGGTGGGGGGTGGCACGGCGATGAAAAGGGAGGCGAAACGCGGCTGAATCGGACCGAGAGAGAAAGGGACGGCGAGAGAACGGGATAGGGGGAAGATAGGAGCGAGAGGGAGAGGGACAAAAACGCAAATGAGCGACGAATCGGAGCTTTTTCGGGAGCCAACAACGCGGCTTTTGTCGGAGCCCGAGGCTTTCCATTGCCATCCACCGTCGCGCGTCCCTTCCGACGACTCTCAGCTTAATGGCGGCTTTGAAGCGATCCGTCGTTTGATGGATTTCGCGATGTCATAATATGCCGCGGTAACAGCCGGTTTAACTCGTCGCCTTTCCGTATCATCCCGTATACCCTCGTTGTTTCGTGCCACCGGCCAATACCACCCTCCGCGATTCGATCGTGGCAAGTAGGCCGGCGAGGATTGCGCGAAACTAAGGCAACCGGGCGACATCCACTCATACGCGAATTAGATAATCCGCCGGGTCTTTTGCGAGATTGGCCAATTCGTTAATGAGCCGCGCGAAAACGTCAGCGCCGTATTAAAACCGTGCAACGGCCTCGAGCCCTGTGCACCGAGCATCCCCGGTCTAAGCATCGCCGATGGCATTTGCGAGAGAGATCGGCAGCTCCCCTATCCCCGTTCGTTCGCGAATTCTCCAATTTCGTTGCCACCGGCGCGACCGGGATTTATGGTCGGCTCGACGAATCGGTAGAAATCTATTTCAGCGCGAAAGAAAGATAGTGCGTCGGCTGGAAATTGAATTTACTCCTCCGGTTGTTTGTTACGCGGGATGGAATTATCGGGGCTCCATCGAACGCGTTTCGTTGGTGAAATCTTGGGCGACGAATCCCGCTGTCCCCTGTTTCGCCTTTTACGACCGACGAATATCTCGGCCGCGAAGATATCGACGAAGTTAATCACGCGGAATTTACGTGATCGATGGAATAATCGCGCCAACGACTCGCCCCTTCGTGGCTTCGTCGCACCCCCCCGTCGCTACCTCGCGCCTAACGTGGAACGTCGTCGTTTTAATTCGCCACAACCAGAAGCACTTACCGATCGTTCAAAGCCCGAACGTCCGTGAAAAACTTGAACCGACTATTCATTCCGGTCATTTAATGACGCGCCACGTGTCCTCGCCTTTCACGCGCTTCGACGCTTTCACACACGCGACGGCCCTTCAGACGGACCGACGGGAAATCCGTCTGTATGGGACGCCCTGCGCCGACAGTATCTCGACGCGCATCATCGACGGTACCACCCTTGGCCTCGACGCCAAAGACGGGAAAGGGAATATGGTTTTCGCGGGGGCGGCGGTGGGCGTACGTGGCGGGGGTGCAAAAGCGGAAACGCGGGGGCCGTTGCCGGATATTGAAAATACCTCGAGAGCCTTTGGACATACAAACGTATATACGCCGTCCCGTGTCGTGGTATTTCATCTGCGCGAGGCCACCACCCCGGGAAAGAGACGGGGGCATGATGCGACCGTGAAATACGAACGGACGGATAAGGGGGATGGGACGGGGCACGGATAAACACGACTTCGCGTCCAAACTAATGTCATTCGACTCTGTTTGAGTTGCCACTATGAAGTCGTAAACGAGGAAATTCGCTGCGGCGTAATCCCGTCGGTGTATCCTGGAACAGGTTCTGGAGACGCGGATGACGATACGCGGGGGGCGGAATGATGAACACCGGGTGGGTAAACAGCAGAATGCGATTTGATTATTCATCGCTGGATGGGGGAGCATCGAACGATCGTTTCATGGCCGATGATCATTGGAAATGTTTAGCTTCGAAGCTTCGTCTCCTAGTTACGCTGGCTACCTCGTGTTCCTGCTTTCTCGAGTCAAGAAGCGAGCAAACATGGCGCGAGTCGATTTCGGACTTGTCGGTTTAGCCGCGAGCCGAAACTTTCGTTCGTAAATTTTGAAACAAGCCCCGACACCGAGTCTCGCCTTTCTGGGGTGGTCGGACTTGGGCGAGGAATCGAGTCAAGTTCGCCGCGAAAGTTTTGCGAAATCGTGCCGCGATCCAACCTTCCCGCTATTTATTAAAGATGTACATCGAACCCGGCGTAATTTCGTCCGCGAAAATAGAGAGAATTTCGTTATTTACTAATCGAGAGACAAAGTTTCCACGACGTTGCTACGAGCACGCCAGCGACGTCGCATAAATTCAACCGCGGGTATCCGTATCGACGTTCGAGCTGCAAGTTCTATCGGGATATTAAGTTAATCGGTGGTGACGGGCACGGCGACGTTTTGAACGTGAACAACGGGATCGGGATCGGCGAGGAACGGAGCCAAATTCAATCGACGGCCGATCCTCTCGACCTCGCGCGGCATGACGCGCCGCGGCAAGGGTCGCGATCGTTCCCGGAGAGAAAACGGCCGGGACATTGGCCACGGAACGGAGAGAAGCCACCTCTATCGCGACGAGGCATCGACACGAATTTTTAACAGAGAAACGACGTCGTAGTCCCGCGCCGTGGTTCCATAGCTGAGAGAAAACGCGAGCGTGGAACACGGGTCGGCCTCATCGTTGGCCGATAAATTAAAAAAGCAAGCTCGCGAACGCGCTATCGGCGATCCTAATTGCACGGTCGTGAGCTGGTTCACTTTGTCACGTGGTACGGCCGGTAAAAAATAATTAAAGCTTAGCCAGGCGGAGCTTTTGCACGCAAAATGCAAACGCGTGATATTTTTATTAGGCTCACAGCCGAAGCAGCGAACGGGCCGATAAGGCGTTTAAAAAAGAACTTTAATTGCTATCTAACATCTCCGTTGGCTCGTGAATCGCGAGAAACTGGATCAAGGGTTCTTTTTTCGTTTTACGCGCCTATATACACCGGCGAAACTGGTGGGCACTTTATTTCGGTACGTGTAGACGTGTCGGGGTGAGATCACCGCGTCGGGACGTTGTTTTTGGGGGGTATTATTTATCGTACTTAGCAAAGAAACGCAACGAATGTTCCGCGATAGGGGAACGGCTGAGAACAAGTTTAAATCTCACGGCCGGGGACAGATATTCACACTCGAATACGAGTATCCGTTAAGATAACGCGCGAACAGAAGAGTGCAGCGTACGAATGAACCTAAAAGCGACCCACGCGCTATCTTTATTTCCCGCCTCGCCACGTACTGGGTGCCCGAAAACACTTTTCGACTTTCTCGTCGCCGAAACGCGTTCGTTCCCCTCGTCGCGACACCTTCTTCTTCCCCTCATCGAACCGGCATCGAAACACCTTTACGCGAAAGCTCTCTTCTCGCCTGGACCGGCGATTTTTAATAAACGCCATCAAAGGATCGCGAGCGGGAGCTCGTTGAAATTAAACTGCGAGGAGAATCCCGTGGACGGAAACGCCTGCGACGAGGACACGCGGATGAACGCAACGGAGGGAGACAGACGGAGAAGTGGAAAGGGAAAAAAGAGGACGAATCTACTACAGTTTCAACGAGTCGGGCGGCACTCGGTATCGGGTAAATCTGCGAATTAAAGTTTCGCTGGGATGCTGCAAGGAGAAATTTCGTTATCCGCGACGGTGAATTTCTCGCAGCATCACGGGGCGCGGAGGATCCGTTATACGATCTTCCGTGGACGGGTGGGGGCGGTCGTGTTTCTCAAAGACGATCGAATAAAACGAGGCGCGGCACGTTTCCACTGTTTGGAAAGTAATTGGATCACCCTCTAGATCACGACTCGCCTCGCGAGAGGGCAATATTCGCGAGCGGCCGGGGGCCGGTGAACATTAGCCGGGGTTGAGACACGAATCCGCAATTACAAGATGCCGTCTCCCGTCGCGGTTCTTATCGGGTATTTACGTATCGATACCGTTATCGAGTCGCTCGCCTCGACTCCGGCACGGCCTGGCCGCCGTCGAGCATGGGGGACGGGTTCTCTCACCTCGACCTTTCGATTCGAACCGTGGCGACGACCTCGGAATGCCCGTAAGCGAACGTGTGCACGGCCACGAAATTTCCTGGCGATGCCGGAGGAGCCGCGCGAGTGGAACGCGAGTCGGAAGATAAATCTTGGCTCCGGCGTCGATCGTTAATTACTCTCGTGCTTAGGCGGGAAATCAGTTTCAGATAAATCATTATGTACCTTCTCTCTATCCTCCCCCGCCCCGTCGCGCACGATGCACCCTCATCCAGCCGCGGCGAGTCGTCTTTTTTCCCCCGTTTCTTACGTACTTTCGTTGGTGCGCGAGCGCGCACGCGGACCGGCAGTCGAGATTTACGCGCCTGTTCCGCCGCCGCCGCCGCGTCCATGCAAATGCCTCCACATAAACTCCCTAACTCCCTCTCCCTCTTTCTCTCGCGCTCTCGCTCTATCGTCTTCCCGATAATACGGAGCCGTTCGCGATAATTGGACGGCGATGGGCGTGGTGATCCACGACGCGATGACGATATCCGTGTGCATCTCGTAAATGCCACGGGAATGTATCAGCTTTGATTGAAGGTGGTTGTGGTTCATGGTGGTTTAAGACGCGCTTAATGTCGGGTATGATGTTGTAGACGATAAATATTTCTTCTGCTTCCTCTGGCGAATGATTAGTCGGTACGGGAAAGGATACCCGTGCAGGTATATTTCTTTCACGGGAAGCGAACATGTCTCCTAATGACAGTCCCTCGATTTTATATCGCGTAATCCTTCCACGTTCCTACCGCGTTCGAATTCCGCGCAACGGCGCTCGACGGGAGCGACGAAATTTCGCGTTTTCGCGTGCGGTTTTCCGCGCCGGCGACAGAGATTCGCGTGCCGCGAGGAGGAAAATGGAAACGGGTGGAAAAATCGAGGGACACGGTTAAGGGCATGAGGGACCGCGAGGCCGGTACTATTTTTCTTCGATGGAAAAACACGCGAGGACGCGTACGTGGACGCGGGGGTCGGGAAAGCGAGCGGGGTCGGGACGACGGGCGAAGAGGATGGAGAAAAGCTGGACGAAGCGTGGACGAGGAAGCTTTCGAAAATTGACCCATATTCCCGTTGGTTCGACGATGATCCGGTTCGTGCGTCGCATAAACGCTTCGCGTCGGGATTATCCGCGGCGATTTTTTATCCCCCTGCGCGGCGGCGAAACGGCCGTGGTACCCGGCGAATGAATGAACCGGTGTCGCTCTCTCGCTACAAACATCAAGTACCGAATTAACGAGGCACGCAGGTAGCCGTAACTCGCCGCGAGCGTCTCTATTACGAGCCGCGCCGGCACCCGTCCGTGTGCGTTTGTTACACCAACACGCGACCGAGTGCAATTTTCGATACGGCGCGATAAAAAATTGGAAGGCCAAAGCGGCCGCGTGTCCTTGTCGTCTGATAATTGCGGTCGTTTCCTCGTCGATTGATGGAACCGGGGACAGGAAGGGGGAAATTGGAGTTGATGGATGCAGGGGGCTGATGGAATACCTTTTTTTCCCTACTTTAATCTCTCGCGTGAATTAATTCGAGGGTAGCGCGGCGGTGATACGCGCCGGTTCTATTATAAAAAATTTACTCCGCTTTAATAAACGCCGTGTTTGGTTCGAGAAATTGTTTCACGGAAGTAGCGCCACGGACGCAGGGGTTCGAGGTACCCGCGTACCCCCGGAGGATCGCCGGAGAACGCTGGTCGCGTGTGTCGCGGAAAAACGCAGCTCGCATCCACGCTCGCGATTTTCCGCGCCGGATAAAAGCGACGTTTAATATCGAATTGTTACCGCGAAACGTAATTTCGTCCTTTTATAGGGGCCGCTACCGGCTACTCGTTTCGCGTAATAACAGCCCGCGCGATGTCCACGCGTCCTTAGAGTTCGCGGAAGATGTCTTTGCGGAAAATTGCACGGCGAGGGTATTTTCGCGAAGGTAATTTACGCGGTGCTTCGGAATACGTTGTATTTTTCGCGTGTACCACGGCAGTGTCCGCGACTGTTCGCATCGGGGTAAATTGCGTCCGTCTCTCCGCGAAACGCGAAAATTCCCAGTACCCAATTTCGATCGCTAACCTTCGAAACCGTAAAACGTAAAACGTCTTCCATAATGATTGCCTCGTTACCGCGAGTGCAAATTGGTCACGCGAGAGGGAAGATCTGGTCCGTGGCCGTCGACGAGCAATTTTCGCGAAAGACAACGAGTCGACGCTCGAACGGGGTTCGTTTATCATTCCTCGAAAGCGCTGGAATATTCCCTGCTTCCGTGTGTTTAACCGTAAAGCCACGCTTAGCCGACGGTGTGTACAAACAGAGCCGAAAAGAAGGAAGTTGAGAGGTATCAGTGGAAGGAGGGTAGAAAGAAAGAAGAACGATTACCTCCCAGAAAGAAATGCACGGAGGACGCGGAGATAAAAAAGCTTTCTCTTCAACTGTTTCATAACAGTTTAGACTTCCGGGCCGGCGAACAACGCGGTCTTTGCCCTCCGCAAGAAACCCACCCGCCATTTTCCTTCCCGCTTTCGCCGCCGGTTTTACGTCCCCTTTAATTTTCCCGCGCGTAACCCCGTCCGAGGTCCAGTCACCCTAGAGATTCCGTGAAAATATATACCCAGGAGCGGAGCAATAACGCCTTCGATGATATCTGACGTTGCGACACAGTCACGACCTCCGCGGGGTGTCTTCAACGTTTCCATTCTACGGTTCCCTTGAAAAATCCAGATGAAAGTCGCCCGTCAAAGCACCCTCTTCTAATAATAAGCGCAATAATAAACCTCCACCGCGTAACAGAGGGAAGGAGAACTTTCGCTGTGGTACTTCGATTTCTCCCCTCTCCGTGTCGAGTTTCCGAAATCCCTTTAGCCTTTTCGTCGGTAATCAAAGAAATCGTCAGGTTCCACCGACATCGCTAACGTCCATCAACGTTCCTCGAATATAACGTATACACGGTACCCGTGCTGGACGCGTGCGCGGTTCGTGGAAAATTCTTTCATTTCCATCGAGTTTCTCCCGGGCGGGTTATAACGTACGTATACGTGGATCGAACGGTGGCTATAAGAGTGGCGGCATTGTCGGAGTTCGCACGCTGCTGATCGCGCGTCGTTATGAATATTGAAAGGGAAACGGGCCAAAACGTAACTCGTTAAGCGCGTTAGTTTTTCCGTTGCCGGTGAACGAACGAATTTGTTTTCCACGCGGCAAATACGACGCCGCGCATGAATAATGGATGCCCGTCAGAAACATTTGGCTGTCCGAGTTTCCATCCCCCTGTGTCAGCGGGGTTGCAGGAGTGCTTCTTGCACCTGCGCGCTTAAAGCAGGTGAATCGAGTCGAGACACCGTGCCGGATAGACGTTCGGGCTGGCAGTCAGTCACTCGGACAGACAGACGGACAGACGCTGGCAGAAGGGTGAAATCAGAGAGGCGGAAACGAGACACGGGAGTAGACGCATTCCAGGTACCGGCGCACGGGGTTCAGAAGTTAATCGCCGATGGAGCGAATCGATCAAAAGCATTCCGTTTCGCGTTTCGCGCGCGACGTTTAGTAGCAAATGATCTCTGTAATGCATAAGCAGCCGGCGCGTTCAGACCGTAGCAAACCAGACGGGGAGGGTTGCAATCCAGGCCGTAGGGGGTGTACGCGGGCGAGGCAGAGAGCGCAGTGTCGCGTCGAGCTGGCGATATATCGAAAAGCAATAACGAATCGGGCAGGCTAGACGATACAATTACGCCAAGTATGTGCAGTAATGCGGCGAGGATTCGCGCGACGCTCGTGGAATGCGGATTATCGGGGATCGATCGTTACGGAAATCGCTTCTTTTCCAGACTTAAGGCGCGGAATGGAAGCGCGGGGATTATGGGCGGTGGCCATTCTTAACGTTTCCGGAGGCGGTATAAAGGCGCGGGGATAATTTCATCGTGTCGGACGATAAAGTATAGTTTAATGGGAAATTAAGGACGATAGACACCGTCTAAATTGCACTGACACGTCAAAAATACCGCACGGGATACTCGAAGGTAACAATCTTCGGCCGAGGATAACGTTATCGGACTCTGAGATTATTTCAAAGTCGCGAGAGATCGACGAGAGATCTTTCAGCGATCGTGGAAAAATGCGTAAGCGAACAGGCGAAGGTATTGCGCCGTTTGAAAATGATTCCGCAGCCACCGCGATTGCTATCGGAATAATGCGAAGTAAAATAAAAGCGGAAGAGGCTCCCGTGACAAGTTCGAGGAATTAACTTCTGTACGAACCCGTGAGCTCTGCACCGGTGCAAAGTCGAGCAAATATCTACCATCTACCGGCTAGTTGCGCCCAGTGATTTAGCGGGACGATTGCGCTGAAACCAGTATCGGAGGTGGCGGCATGTTTCATGTGAAAACCGCCGCACGACATCGATATACTCGCATGCTCCCTCGCGTGCTTGCAGCCTCGTCAGCGGCGCACGAGCCTAAGCGGAGCAGCGTGAACGAGCTGATACCGACCTGCTTTTATTATCGGCATTTCGATAAGTGTTACCTTTGATCGAAGCGTCAACGCTAATGAAGTATGATCGCGGGATTAGGCGAAAACCGCGTAAACGAATTGCTCCATTAGCGATTGACGCCAGGCCTCGAAACGATCGGATGCGTTCGACGCTGCCTCTCCAGGCTGTCATTCAAATCAATCGGTGTGCCGCAGGGCCGCTCGAATTTCGTTCCCGATTTTATTATTTTCGTTAAGGCCGGCAACCGAATGTGGGACAACGAAAATATTCCACGGATCGATCATCGAACGTCCCGTTTCCCTCCGTAGAAAATAAATCAAAGTACGGAATAACGCGCAATTCGTTGCAAGACACATCGACGTTTCTTTCCGCACCCGCTTCCTGCATCTCGCCGCCAAAGTATCGGCATACCATTTAAACCCATTCCGCGTGCAACGTCCGAGGCAGGTTTCCCAAGAGCCGTGACATTTAACCAAAGACTGGGTCAATTTTATCCTGCACCCTTTAACGCGTTACCGCGTCGATTCAACCGCGGCAAAGTGCGGAAAAGTTAAGTGCAGGATAGGAACTTTGGTCAACTGTTATCGAGACTCCGCCGAGCCGCAGGATGGGATCGATAAATTTAACCCAGTTGCGGTGTATCAACTTTTCGTGACAGAATTATCTAACTGCCCTTCTTTCGCTGCCGTTCCACAGACCCCCTTCCCGGCGCCGACGAAAACATATTTCTCGCTCCTTCCTTTTTCCTCCCCGACGGAAATTCTTTCCCTCTTCCTCCGTCCGAGCGCAACGCAAGTTTCCACTGCGAAACCTCAAACTTTCCGCCCGGCGATACAAAGGCATGTCCAGGATATCTCCGTCCTCGCCTGTGTTTTTCTCCAAACTACCCTGTTCCTTTTCTCTCCACCCACCCGCCCTTCCCACAACCCTTTTCCGTTCGATACCGTTAAACGTGGTTAAATTCCGATTCTCCATCCTACTCCGAGCTCCGAAAACTCGCGTGTTTCTCTGTGTGTCGCGAATATCGAAATTTGGAATTGGAGGAGAGGAAAGAAATGGGAGGGAAGAAAGCGAAAGGAAAGAAGAATCGTGATGGAATGTTCGCGCGCGTAGAGACCGAACGGAGGGATGAAAAAGCGGACGATATACCGGGCGGCGGTAAAACGGGGGAGGAGGAAAAACACGTTGGCGTAGACTAATGAACGATCGGGCGATGGAAAGATCTCTGCTCGCTGCCGATCGGAGGGGTTAAGGGGGTGTGTAAGAACGGCGGGACTGATTAAAAGCCGCGCATTAGGAGGAAAGCGAGGATAAATACAGGCACCTGTATCGAGGCAGGCCGACGCGCGGCGATGCGATAGTCCGCGGGCGTTCGTAGCCGCCGAGAGTTTATTCGTACGGCGAAGTCGTTAAGTGCACTTCCAGCCGGATAATTGCACAGTGGTGCGCATAAATTTCGCGGAATAGTCGACGCCGTCCAACGGTCACTCGGTCTGTCGGTGCAGCGCCGGTTTCTAGAGCCCGCGACCACTTGTGTACATCGGACAATCGGGCCATTTCAGCCGGATACCACCCCGTCGGAGTTTCGAACGTTATACGATATCGCGGCGAGCTAATAATTCCGTGCGAGTTGCCATGCGAGAAACTTCGACCGACGCCAGCCACGTTTGATCTCGAACGTCGAAGCTCGTGGCGAACGGGACAGGACGGGACGGACGAACCGGGGATGAGCGCCGAGTGCGCGATGGACGAAGACACTCGGTTGTATACGTGTCCACGGATATCTATAGATACACGTATATACGTGTACGTATAAACGCGCAGGGATGGAGTCGTTGGAGACCACCCCTTAAATAGCCGACTCGCCACCGGTCGGTGCAGCGTAACGTCTACACCACGCGTCACATACTCAAAGCGAGCAACTATCGACGCGCCAAATTGACAAAGTTCGTACCGTGGAGAAGCGCAGGATTTCCGGACGATTCGCGCGAATAATGGTACGAATTAACGGCAGGATTGAACGGATCGAGTTCCCGTCCTCGTTGCCTCTGTTTCGATCCGACGATGACCGACGGCTTCGAATATATCCCGAATACCTCTTCGCGAGCGTTCCATTTTTCTTCCGCTCCGTTGCAAGGAATCCCGACGTCGTCGATCTTTCGCCATTTCGTATACGCGCAACCTCGTTTCCCCTGATCCGATCAATTCCAACTTTTTCCGCCATTTGTTCCGCGAATAGTCGTCGAGTTGGTCCATAGATCAAAACGCGAATAGCCGTCGAGAATTCGCGGTTTTCGCCGATAGATTTCGTCGCGAGCGGACACGATTACGGTGACCGGAAAAAATCCTCGCTCGCTGGCGATCGCTTTGGATCCCCGGGAAATTCCGTGGATATTTCTCGTCGCGCGAGATACCGCGGGATCGTCGAGCGGAATCGCGTCACGGGTATAACCGCATTACGATTTTAACGATGCGCCGGACGATTTTCTCTTTGAAAAAGAATAGCCGGTCGCGAGGACCAGGCGCGGGCGTGGCGCGTTTCTAGACCCGCGGACGGGGGAGGGTCGAAGGGAAAAAAAGGTCGGAAGGGTCGCGCGCTATCGGCAGATGTATATATACAGGGTGCCTATGGAGCGACTTTGTCACCCGAAGCGTTTCCTCTACTCCTAGAATTACAAAGAAACGCTTTCCGCGAAAATCGAACGATTTCGAGGGGTGACGTGGCAACGACGAAAACGTTTCCGCGATTCGGGTAACGGTGTTAACGCGGTGTCGAGTTGACGATTGTCTATCGTCCAACCTTACTCAACGGATATCGGACACCTTTTCATATCCGTTCGCCAGCCGGCGTGTGTCGGAGTCAGAATTTAATAGGCCATCGGTGACGCTCGGAACGAGTATAATTCGAGCACAGGAAAATACCCAAGTACCCTCCAGTACGTGGAATAATAAACGAGAAAACAGCAGCGGAACGCGTAGAAAATAGTATAATGTACGTGTACGCGGAGCAGCGCTGCACGAGCGGAACCTCGATTACGTTCTATTTAGGGGCATATAATTACTGCCCCGTGGACAAATCAAACGCACGCGAAATAGAAATTAAAGGCAAATGGAAGCTTGCAATCGAATCGGACAATTTTCGAATAAATTGTCTGCGGGAAGCACGAAGCTTTCGTTGCGCGAGCAATTCGAGCCATCCAGCGTAACCCGAAGCGCTCCTCGGATGCGTTCACGTTTCACACGCAGGTTTCGAACGAAACAATAGCATAACCGAGCGAGAGGTCTTTGCCGGTGCTAAAAATTTCACCGTTTCTCTTTGAACTTGCACGGAACGAGCGTAACAGCAGCCGAATGTTCGTAGAATATGGGGCACGGTGGGACAAGTATCAGGGAACATTGGAGGATGCTGGTCACGCGAGTCGAAAAGTTAAACTCTAATCCAGCCATTCGCATTTTTCCACCAACCGTATCTTCATTAAGCGCTCGTAGTCCCAAACAGCCTTTCAAATTTTACGTCTCGACAGCGCGAAGAAAGTTCGCTCTGCGCCTTCGACTTACTTTCCTGCCACCTAGTCCGTTACCTGGTCTACCCGTGTAGCTCTGCCAACGTTCGCCCCGTGGCTCGTTTCCGTCCGCGATAGCGTGCAACTCGAATCGTTACAACTTGGTCCGAGTGCTCCGAGAGTGCTCGCGATTATCGGCGCGTCGCGCGGGAAACTGGAGCATCCTCCGATACCGAGGAGTTCCAGCCGGTCTTCGATTCCTCCTCGTCTCCGCGGAGGACGAAGGGTTACGCGCGTGCACGCAGTCGATGAACCCGGCCAGGGAGGAGCGACGCGCACTGACCTCACCCCATCAGGAGCACATCGCGATTGGCAGCGTTATCGCGAAAATAAATTACACCGGTTCGCATTGTAATTTCTTTTCGCGGCCGCGCGAGTACAGCGCGGAGGCAATAAGCGTGCTCGCCGGTTATATCGCGGCCGGTCTCCACGGCAAAGGCGAGTGGAACAATCAACGCGAGAGAGGAAGCGATCGAAAGAGGACGGCTCGGCCGATCAAGGGGCCGTAATTTTCTGATTACACGTTTTCGAACGGTGGCACGGGAATCGACGCGTAGCCGTTGCATCGGCGTCCTAACGATCGTAATTTCGACCAGCCAGAGACAATAAGGCCTGCTGCAGATTTCCCGGTCTCGCTTGTCGCCGCTTGTCCTCGCTTGTCTATGCAGCGTCCGGAGAAACACGACACGGCCGACCAAATGCTAATTCGCCATTGCAAGTCCAATGTCCCGACCCAATAATCTCCCTTATTAACGCTTTTCGAAGATACCGGCGCGTCCTTCGGGATGACAGATGTCCCCGACGTGCCTTCCCTTGCCTCGTTCCCGTTGCTCTTTATGCTTCCTTTAATTATACCCGTATAAACACGAAGAATCCGTTCGAATTATTCCGCCCATTATTCGAGTCGCTCGACTACGGAAAGTTGCTCGGTCGAAGCTCGGAGTCGGGATGCTCGGGTGCGCGGAATGTCGGCTGTTTATCGCGTAGGAATTTTACTCCGGGAAGAAACGGTTTTCCGCGGGACGAGGAAGCCCCCTTGGTCCGGCGCGGGAAAGGACACGGCGAAATTCGGTTATCCCGTTCGGTGAACGACCCTTTCAATCGTCCGAACTATTCCTCTTCTATCCTCGAGCTAAATTCGAAGGCGCGCAAATGAGCCGAGGAATAATTGGAGGCACGAAAAGAGAGAGAGAGAGACGAGTTGGAAACGACGCTTCCCCCGAGCCTGCCCGATAAATCGCGGGATGAAAGAGACGGGACGAGAGATAATCCGGTATAAATACCGACACTTCCAGCTGGACGGTTCAATTATCGAGTCATAAAATCGTTGGAACATTGAAAAGTGTCATTTATCGGGCTTAATGCGAGCTACCTGCGGGCCCGCAGGTAAAATCGACGCGGACCGTCGGCTCCGATAGCGTGGTTGCCGGCTAAGGCCGTTTACCCACGACCGGCCATGCTCGAGTAATTGCCGGTTCTGGTGCCGATGCGCGTTTTAACGCGAACGGAACGAGGAGGCCGCGCGCGTGGGCCCGCGTTTCTTCGTCCACCGATGATGCGCAATGGTCCACCGGGAATCTAGACACGAGGATCGACGTTCCGACACCATTAGTCCCGTACCGTTCGGCTACTTTTCCACGATTGCGTTTCCCGAACGACCCGTCTCCCCACGATTTATGATTCGTCCACCACCCCCTGCTAGCTAGTCTTCCTTCGCCGACGGTTCTTTGATTTTTCATCCCGTGCTTCGACGCGTCCGCGGCATTTCCATTTGTTCGCGCGACACGGCACGTCGGATAATCATCTCCGCGAATGATTAATGCCCCCTTATCTGGCCTTTCGTCCCCGCGGAGGGAACCGCGACGATACGTCCTTCCATTTGTTATCGATGCCCGCGAAGAAAACGGAAGCGTTTCGCCGGCCGATCGGTTGCAACGTTAAGCGACGTTTTACAGCTAATTATGTCACTGTGCCGATGTTACCGAGGGGAAAGAGCAGGGGGGGTGGACCCGGCGGATCGATGTACGGGCTCGAATCTCTGCGATTCATCTTTGTTTGATTAATGAGAAAGGCGTACGACACGGGAGTTATCGATTCGGCTCGAGTTTCGCGTGTACTTAATAACTCGGTAATTCAGCGTACCGACACGAAGATAAATTTTAGTTGCGAGTCTTGCGCGTATACCTGGACCGGCATTCCGAACGGTGTACCGTCGATTGTATACAAAGTTCGCGAGTCACGCTACGCGAGCTCGCTGATGCTATAATTACGAGAAATTCTCGGCATTTATACTGGCCGAAGCGAGAGGAAGAAAAGGGTAGAAAGAGCCGGAGGAAAGGAGAAGGATGAAAATTTCGGCCGCGATCGTTTCGTCCGGTTAAGTCGTTTCCTCGGCGGAGCGGAGCCGAGACCGGAGGCGCGATAATTATACCGAATCGTTTCTCGATTTCGAGCGAACCTGCCTTCCCTCCGTCACGGGGGATTCATCACACGATAATCACCGTCTCGCCGTCAAGATCCTGCTCGCGATACCGAGCCGAGGAATCGAACGAGCGGACAGCCGAGCGAGCGTGTCTTTAATTACCGCCAGCGAATATTTGCAGATTAACGGCGGGAGCCGGCACCCGGTAGCCGAAATAAATGTCCGTGCAAAAAGGCCGAACGAACCTTCCCTCCCCGCGTCTCGACCGGCGGAATGGAAGAGTGGACGACGAGGGAAACGGCTCGGAATAAGGCGGCGCACGGCAACTCGCGTGTAAAAATCTCGCGTTCCTCCGGCTGCGACTCGCTGGCGTCGCGAGCGTGGCGCGCGATATTCGAGCGGTCAGCTCGGAAAAGGGAGGCGGCCAGAGAGGAGACAGGGAGCGGCCAATTTCTCCGAGCTCCGATTTAATAAGACCCGAGACACGGATCGTTCCTCTCGTGTACCGTGCACCGTACGTGCATACCACGCGTATGTGGGAATACACGCAGACGCGTACGCGTACGTGGACGTACATAGAGATATACGCGGAAAGGGGCGCGCAAATCGTGGCCGGTATCGGTATGCACGTAGTGCCACCGTCCGATCATAATTAGCATTTAATTAATTCGACTAATGCGCGAAACACGTTTATATTTACGACGAGGTAAGCCCGGCAGCCTGGGCGAGTCTTGCTTTTCCCCTGTCTCGACCTGTCCGAGTATTCCCCTTCGCCGCGTGTTACGTCGCTGTGTTCGTGCATTCACCTACGTCACGCACGCCGGCCACGGTCCGCACGTACACACCTGCGTGTATCGTGAGCACGAACTATGGACACTCGATTTCGGCGTTTGATCGATTTACGAGCCAGCGCCGGGACAAAAAGGCTCGGTTCCCCTCTGCCGCCCTGTTCCACCCTTCCGTCTCCGCGCCCCTTTGCGATCGCGCGACGTAGAAACGCAATTAATTCCGTTGAAATCTAAAAGGAATCGACGGAACGCAATTAATCCCGGGAGACGAGCGAGGAAGCGGTCGTCTAAGCGGTTTTGGTAATTAGCGAGAAAGATCGTCTCGCGATTGTTGCGTGCTGCCGCTGCCACGCGTGGGTGGAATTTCGCCGGCCGATTAAGAAGAAACGTATCCTCGGGCAATTCGGATCGATGGTTAGCCATTCTTTCGCTTTCTTTTTTCGCCTCGCATATGGGAATACGTCGAGGCTGAAAGATTTACGCGCCGTCGTAAAGGACGCGAATCGGGGGAAAAATCTGTAGGACGATTTCTCGAGATCTCACCGACATCCAATCGGTCCCCGAGACTGTACGCGAAACGATCGGAGAAGGAGCCGACGCGATAAGAAACTACCGCGCCAATTTCAACGTGCGGCCATTGTGCCGTCGCGTCGTATCTAGGATCGGGTTGGCCTTCGAGCGTCGTCGAACGAAACTGCCGGGGAAAAAGCTCGAAGGACGTTTCTCTTTCGAGGGACGAGGATCGGGGAAGCCGGATACCACTTGGCCGGCCGAGGATCCACCGCTCGGTGGTGTCTCTCTGGCGAGCCTCTCTGGCTGTTGATCGAAAAACCACGGAAGAGAACGCGGACGGACGTTGTCCGTAGGATTCTAACCGGCCATAAGTCGACGACGACGCGAGGACGCGACGCGAGAAAGCAACGACAAACCGCAAACGCGGTGGCAACGGAAACGCGTGTCGTCGAACGGTACCGGGGCTGCCATCATCTCGCGGCTGGTACTCGCGAATGTAGCGCGCGTGTAGCCCTTTTCTTGCGCCAAGCAAGAGGATATCGCGCGGCTCACAGCCGCAGGATAGCCTCTCTTTCATCCTTCGCCTCTTCGCTCGTCCTTCTCGGGGCCTCCTCTCTCGCCTCCCTCGCTCGCTCCCGGTGCGTGTCGAGCGCTCTCGCCTCGCCCTTGCCCTCTCATCCTTCCCTTCGACGACTCCTTCCTCCCCTCGGCCTCTTATAAGGACGCAGCAAACCTGTTTATTCTTACGTCTCGCGATGGGATGCCGCGATCTGGCGAGAGAGGAGAGGCCGAGAAGGCTGCTGCAGGCAGCCAGCTTCCAACGCGAGGATGCATGCGAGCGGGGGCCCCTGCGCGCCGAAATACCGACCCCGCTTGTCTCCCTCCCTCGGCCCTTCCTCTTCTCCTCTTCGCGGCCCTGCTCGCGGCCCTCCTCGCGGCTCTTCTCGCGGGACGAAGAAGCGCGCGCGAGAACCGACGATCGTCTCATTCAGCCACGCCTTGGTGGCAAACTTTACGCCCTCGAGTCGAGCTCCCTTCCGAATATTCCGGTCGAGGACCGAACTCGAGGATGCCGACGGCATCGATGGGGTGTGGCGGAAAGCGTGGGGTTCGGTGGTCGCGCGATCCTCCAACTTTCGCCTATTCGAGGATGGTTCTTTCGAAAGAAAATCTCGAAGACTAGCTATGGATCCCAGGGGAGAGGAGCGATTCTTTCGAACCCTTTGCCGGAATAGAAATTCCCGCGAAAGAATTTATCGGACGATTAGTTTCTAAGCTGCGGAAGGCAGGGACGGTGGACGGACGCGTCCCGAGTGCCGAGCGTGGAAGATGGAGAGGACAGGAGAGAGCAGAAGCGCGCGCGTACCGTCTGGGGATCGAGAAACTCAAGCCCCGGGTGAATCCTTCGGGTGCGTGGCAGCGAGAAGAACGCGTCTCCGGGACGAAATTGGCAGCGAGGAAACACGGGAACCGAGCGTGTCACGGAGAGGGACAAAGAGAGCGGCGGGACGAGGACGACGAAGAGTACCCAGGACGAGGGAGAATAAGAAGAGGCGAACGCGTCGCCGTGTCTGGACGAGCACGAATTCCATCGCGTCGCGATCGGGTTGCTTAGAAAGCCGGTCGCACTCCCATGCCTCGCCGGCTGGCTGGCTGGCTGGCGGGCTGGCTGGCTGGCTTGCGATCGGGTTGCTTAGAAAGCCGGTCGCACTCCCATGCCTCGCCGGCTGGCTGGCTGGCTGGCTGGCGGGCTGGCTGGCTGGATAGCTGGCTGGGGCTGCACACATCGAAGATGGGAAGATACCATATAGAAGCGGTAAACGGACTAGCGTGTAAGAAGGCGGCAAAGTCCTTCCTTGGCCTCCGTGGATCTCTCTTTCTCTGGCCGCAGGCCGAACACACGGCCGCCGCCTAGGCACTCGAGCAACAACCTGTTTCACCTGATCGCGGTTAGAGCGCGGTCCGCGCCGCAGACCGTGTTAAGTTATATGCTGTAATAACACCGTTCGGGCCGTATGTCAGAGGCAAATTAACTGGAAGACCGTCGACGCGGTGATCTGTCAGCGAGCTCGAGGGACCGGCGAGTTTCGAGCGAAGCGACCGTGACCGAGACGATCGCCGAGTCCTACCGCCTCCGCCGGGGCGTCTATTCGCGCGTTGCGCCGCGCTATTACGCGTATTCTTTATTTCCTGATCGGCCACGGTGAATCTTAATGGGGCGAGGCGCGATAACCCGCGGGTACGCCGATATGCCCGCGGCCGGCGGAATGCGAATTAGTCGGAAGAGGAAGCTGCGATACGCGAAGGAGCCTGCATACCAATGCCAACCGGTGCGTAATGATAAAGTAATCCGAGGTACGTTGGAACCGTCACTCGACCGTCCGACAGTCGCGACGGATTTGTCCGAGCGTGTTTTGGCTGGAATTAAAATTTCCGGATGGCGGCGAACCGACGAGCTCGCGATAAGGGATGCACCGATGGCTGTTATTGGGTCGGCTTTCGGACCAGGAGGACGACGAAAGGAAAACAGGTTTCTTCGAGGATATCCTGCGACTTCCGAAACGACGAATCCTTTCTCATCTCTACGCCACGCCGCGTCGCGTCGTCGGTGACTCTCTCACCCGTGGCTCTGCCGCGACTCGTTCGCATCCGACGCGGGTAAATGGAAAAGCAGCCCGGAGAATTGAAATCAGATCTCGATTTCGGTTTTCCATTCCGCATGATCCTCGCGTGTGCCCCAGCAACGCTATTGGCAGTCTCGCGCCAATGCGCATTCCTACCGGTTCCCGAGATAGCTATTGATACTCATCGGGCTGTACGTCTGTGTCGCTTACAGGCTATACTTCGGATAACTATCGGCACGGGTGTGTGCGCGCTCGTCGATGCACAGACTCGGCTTCGTGTACGGCCACGTCCGTTCGAGAATACGATTATACGCCATAACTCCTGCGTTATTGTGCATTCCCTTGCCACTCCATCGCCGCGATACGTTGCCTGCCGATTTTTCTCATAAACATTCGCATCCTCCCTACGGCTACGTATTTTATCCGTCTTATTCTTGGCCACGAGGCGACCTCGCGGCGCGTCGACCGAGCCGGCTAGCCGACCAAGCCCCCGAGCAATCGAGACGCGCATTACATTTATAATCGTCGCCACTCGCGCGCGTCTTCTCGCCAAGTTCCATCCGAGAATCAATTATTCGGCGGGTCATTAATAAAACGGTGGAGAATCTCGAGCGCGATACCTATCGCGCCGCTACACCGGTGAGCTACGAACATCCTAGCGCGCGCCGAACGCCGAGCGCTCCAACCAGGCAGGCTTTCGTCGCTTCGTTGAACACGGCGGAGCTAGCTAGCAGCTAGAAGTCGAGTGGGTGGATGGAGAAAGCGCGACGGAGGAAGCTGGAACACACGGCGGTGGACACGAACGAGAGAGAGAGAGAGAGAGAGAGAGAGAGAGAGATGGGAAAGTTTCCAACTTCGTCGAGTCTTTGCCGTCGCCGATTCTCTTCCCTGCGAGCTATGTGTATAACGCGGCGGAGAGAGAGGAAGTAGGCCACCGAGCTTTATTTCCTCTCGTTCGCCACCCCCGCGCTTTCCTTACATACCGTTTCCGTCGTCGCGCCACGGACCGCGAGAAAGCCGGCCGACCGTAATACCCAACTTCTGCTAAATTAATTTCCAACGATTTACATATGTCGCCCGCTATCGTTACGATAACAATACGTCCCCATCCGGATCCCCCCGGATCCCGGCACTCACCCCCTTCGCTCCCTCTCGGCTCGAGTAAGAGGATTTACTCGCGTTCGACGGTGGGTTTTGGTGTCGAGGAATCGATAACCCGAGCCAAGATGGACGAAAGATTCCGACCGTTTCGATAAGTAATGGATACCGGTAATTGGTCGCGAACACCGGCAGCTGGGAGTATTAGCAGCTCGTAAAACGTTTCCACGCGAAATTGCGGCGAACGGTGTTTAAACGGACGCCCGACGATAGCTCCGGCGGACGTGAGCTAAAAGCCTGAGAATTTTCTTAACCTGGTCGTCGCGGAAAAAAACCGAAGCTCGTAATGTTTTTCTGGCTGCGAAAGTCTATAAAATACATCGGCGTTAGAACGGGACGGGGAGGATGGTCCAACGTTGGCGTCGCATATCGCGCGGGGCTACTTTATGGCTAGGAAGACGAAGCAAGGAAGCAACCGCGAAGAAACGTATCGCGTACGGTTTTCACGTTCGCCACGGTACCTCTTCCGTTCGCCAACTTCCTTCGGCGAGGAGTTTCGCGTTAAAGAACTCCGTGGTACTCGGGAATTCGTTTCCCCGGCGGAAATAAAATTTAATAATAACACACACGTACGAACGAGGCAGCAACGCCAGAGGCTGCGCTCCGCGTACGTACCTCCTGTATCCCTCGCGAACGCTATCTCGATGATGCGTTTGATACAACGAAAATAAATGAAAATAAAGGAGAAAAAGACGACACCCGAGGATAAACCGTGAAGCGTAAAAACCCAATCGGTAACGGAAGATGGTGCCCCGTTTCGCCCCCGTTCCCGCGACGCTGTCCGTGAGAGAAAAGGAAAAACTGTTGGAATAAATCCGAATCGATGGCTCCCGCGCTCACCTTCCACCGCACCACCACCCCCCCTTTCGATCTAGTCCAATTTCATCGAGGTGTCAATGGACCTTTTTCCAAGTTCCCCGTCTCCGACCCCGGATTCCCGGCTGTTTTCCCTTTCGCGAAACGCTTTGAATCCGACCGATTGGCAATCGGTCGAGGTCTACCTGCAATTGATAGACGCTACGTTTGAATGGAACGGTCGGCCTGTATCGAAGGGAGCCGAATAACAATAGGTGACCGGACTGCAAGAATAAACGAGCTTCGCTGTCGTCCCATCTCCCGGACTCCGGCCACGGCACTCTCGCTGCTCCACGCCTGTTTCCTCTCGCGATCGCGCGTGTAACGCGCTCGTTTTCCCAGCCAGCCGGCAACGAGTCCTCGTTCCTGCTTAGCTGGCAAATACGACCACGATTCGCCGACCGCTTTCACGACACTCTATAACATAATCAGTCCACGATGTATTTATCCGACCATCCGAGTACAATGCCCATTGTCCGGCGATACCTGTTTTCGCGCCGCCATCGCGAGTGACGCGCTTAGTTACCGGCTGCTCTTGGCGCCGCCGCGGATAACGCGCGCCGTTTTTCTCGCGGGCTGACCGAGCTTCGCTTTCCCCTCGACTAGACCTCGAATACTCGTATCGATTATTCCTCGGATCTGGAGGAAAGGAAAAAGGAAAAACTGCACGAAATTTGCGGAAACTGCTAATCGGAAGGGGCCATTTGTCGCGCGGATAAAGGGAACCACGAGCACGAACGAGTACCTCCGCGCTTAGCAACGCGGACGAATCGAGGGATCTTCGATATTTCGAAGCGTATTCTTTCCCGGGGTACGTCCTCGAGCTGCTGCTTTCCGCGAAAGTTGAGCAAGGCAAGGGGAACGATGAATAAGTCCGTTTTCGCTGGCTCCATACCAGTCGTGACTTTTCCTCCCGACTCGCCGCGTTTGCGATAAACGCGCGAGCAAAGAGCGACGAAACAGAAGCGAAATCGTCTCCTTCTCGTAAAGCTGCTTTTTGAATTTTTTAACCACTCCCCGAACGGCGCGCGTCGCGATGATTCGGCGACGAAACGCGTCGCGTCTTCTGTGCTTGCCAAATCGTAGACGTCGCGGAACGAGCTTACAGCGTAGGGAACACGCACTTATCGATTCGAGAACAATGTCCATTGTCAAGGAGGGCTTATCCAGCCGCTGTAGCGTGCCAAACTATCGACATACGTGTCCCATTTGCGTGGGCTTGCGAGGCTGTTTCAGCCGTTCGGAAATATTTCAACTCGTTTCTCCCATTCCCGTGACACGCTCTCTCCTATTCGCGAGACTTCGAGTTCGATAAACGACGTCGATTCGCTCGGAGAACGTTTGTTCCCCGAGTCCCGAGCGAACTTGGACGAGGCTACAACGGCCAAGGTTTCCGATCGAATTAGTAAAACGGACCCGACCCCTTTTTCCGAACGGATCGCAAGCACCCGGGGAGTTAATCGAACGAGGGAACAAAGAGATAGCTCCCCAAAGTCCTCGAAGAAACGAAAAGGTAGTCGAATAATCTCGAGCCAATAGCGGCGATTAGACAGACATGTGACGCGATCACGGTCCATCGGACTCGACGTTTCTTCGTCCAACGAATCGGTGCAAGGATCCCGACACGGAGAGATAGAGAGAGATAGAGAGAGAGAGAGAGAGAGATGGAAATAGAGAGAGAGAGAGAGAGAGAGAGAGAGAGAGAGAGAGAGAGAGAGAGAGAGAGAGAGAGATGGAGAGAGCAATCCGTGAAGCGTGTTGACGCGACAGGAGAAAGGGCCGGAGGAGGCGCAAAAACGGTGGTGGACGAAAGGGTGGAATCGAAGGCGGAACACAGGTCCCGCGCGCGGAAGGATGCGGAGGATTCGGTCTCGCTCCAAGTCACCCACGATCTCGCGCCATATTCCAGGATATGGAAGTTTCCGCAGGAACGGACTCTCCGTGAGATATGAGTTGGCGAACTGTCGTGGAGACCGGCGTTCGCCACCGTCGTCGTCCGCCTGGAGAAAATAAAATCTGCCAGATTACGGAGCCCGTGCACGGCACGAGGTGGCCGTAGGAAAGGCAAACGATGGCGGCTGGCATATTGCGGCACGAACCTCTGCGAAGGGAGAGGCGGAATCGCGTTTGGAAAACCTGCACGCCGAACGATCTATTGTCTTTTCCGCCCGGAGATGTATTTTCAACGTGACACTCGATTCTGACGAACATTCTTCCCGCGTTGTCGTTGATCCGAGTCGAGCGACAAGTTGAATTTCTGATCGCACCGCGGTCGATAACGGAAGCCGTTGTCGTTTCATCTCGGCCGCGTCTTCGGCAATCATTCAGCCGAGTGAAAAATCTTTCCGGGATACGGCGACGTTAAGGCGGAAATATAGGACAGGGCGAAAAGTCGCGCGGAATGGGAAGTACCTAGTCCTCGCGTCGACGTCGCGAGACAGTTGTAAAATCGACGCCCGGAGAGTTTAACTCGGATGAATGTTCGTGGCAGGGGAGAATTCGCGGGAATGTGGCCCGGTTGCGGAGATTTGTTTTTATTACGAGCTATGCAAATGTCCTGGCTCCCCTGCTCGTTCCCCGTACACCGGGAATATAAACCCGACTCGTAAGGGACGAAGGTCGAGAGGGGATCGTCGGAACAATCGTAAAGTCCTCTTCGCCGCTTTTTAAACTGAGAAGGTTGCGTTTCGCGCGGAGAAGAGGAATGGTTGCCGGAGATACGAGATCGTTGGCGAAAACGCGTGGCGGCTAGGCCGCAATCGGCGAAAATACGACGAGAAAAATCATGCGAGGGACGCGTGCCTGGAATTCAGCCGCGACCTCGCCGGAAGTGCGGTGCACGAGCGACGATCGCGCTTACACGCCAACTGCATCTGGTGACAAACGCGTCGGTAACCAACCGACGCCGGTGAAGGCGATTCGTCGTCAACCAAAGCGTAAACCGTGTTTCGACTTTCTCCCTATTCCCCGGTGGCACGGCCATTTTTCCCGACCCGCGATATATCACTCCGTGCCGCGATTCATTCTTCGCATTGGCCGATACACGCGCGTGCACGGCGCCGGTCACACGTGTCCGATCGACGTTTCTCTCTCGAGCGAAACGCGACTGAACCGCGCGGAAAGTGCCGTGAAAAGATCTATCTCGGTTCTCGCTGCTCTCCGCCTAGCGTCCGTGTAATAGCGGTCCCAATCGCGAAATTTTTATCCTTGCAATTCTCCGAGTTTTAAAATTCGGCCATTTCGCACTCGATATTTCTCTTCTTTCTCGGCGCGCGATTTAAGCTAAGGCGTACGTTTCCGAAACGCTGCGGGGTTATTGAACGAGGTTCAAAATTGCTTCTTATTCTCGCACCTGCCGGAGGTCAGCCTTTTACGAGCGCGATTCGTTTTCGCGCAGTCGGTGAACGCGCGATATTTATACGTGGTTATTGCCCGTGCTATATCCGCGACGCGCGGACAAGCGGGGCTTTCAGTTACATCTGGGAGCAATAAAGCGGGGACGGGCGGCGATATAATAAAAAGATGAAATAGTGGGAGCATCGTGGAAACGAGTAAATTTTCTAGTCGCTCCGTATCGCGAGGGCTTTCGATGCGACGCATCGGAAGCTTCGCCGTGGAAATACCCGTCTCTCCGCGATATTAATGCTCCCATTACGGCACGACAAAGGGTCCAATTTCGGGCGGAGACAATACCGAGACCTTTCCGCTCGTTTCAAAGCTACGGAAAAGATCACGGCGTACGTAGATGCGACCTTCTTCTTTCCCGGCACACGTGATCGGCTTACCCTCGCGTACGCGGAATACTCGCGTTCGCAAAGAATCCTCCGATGCATGCACCCTCCGCCGTATAAAACGAACTGGAAGGCACGCGTTGTAGCGGATCCGTTGAAACGGAACAGATTTCCGTGAAACGTGGACGACAAGGGTATCTCCGAGGGAACGTAAATTTCTTTTCATCCTCGTTGAGAAAGCAGAAACGCGCGAAAGGGGAACGAAACGGGACGATAAAGGCAGGACGGAGGTGAGCGGCGTATCGCGATCTGCTCGATACCGAGGACGAAGCGAAAATTCGCGCATGTACGCGCGGGTCCAGTGCGTGCGTTCGCAGGCTCGTATTAAGGATCCGCGACCGCGAACCGTCGCGCATAATAAACGCGACGGAGGGGTGTGCGTGGACGCGCGTGTGCGAAATTCCGTACACCGTCTCACACGTACGGAGAGGAGCGCGCGTGAACGCGCGGAGACGCGCGTGGTGGTGCGGCAACGTGTGCGAGCGGAACGCCGCTGCCGTTGGTCGTTGCTGCTTGCTCGCCGCTGCGAGGAAGACCGGGCATGTTTGCCGACAACAAATAAACGAAAATAAAGTGGCCCGAGTAGCTACTCCGGAGCCCCGGCAGAGAGATCGGCTTCAATTTATACAACTCAGGGTTCGGACTTAATCTGGGAGACAGATTTACACCCACGGACGGAGGATGGAGCGGAACGAAGAAGGGGCCGGAGGAAGGAGAAGGATGCAAAGAACGAAGAAGAGAGGTCGAAGAGGAGGCGAAGAAGAGGCGAAGAACGGGTCGAGCGGAGCCGAAGAAGGAGGCGGTGGCCGCGGCGAAGCTGCGCGGAGGGGAGCGGACGACAGAATGGAAGAGCGACAGAAGAAAGAGGATACACCGGTGTTTACTCGAGAATTCACTCCCCCGTTCGACTTTTTCCACCGGGCTGACGGGGAATCGAATAGAATCGAATCAGCCGACGGACAATGAAGACTAATTACCGTTGATATCGTTGTGTACGTACGGGGAACGTGCTAGTAGCTCGAAAAAGTCTGGGAAAAAGGACGAGCCAGGGAGGTTGGCCGATGCGCGAGGAAGAAAAAGAAAGTGTGCTTCTACCGGCAGCCACCACTTCGTGGAACCGATAACTCTTCCGTCTGGAGCGCGGCGAACCTTCCGCCCGGTGAAAAATGACTCATCCATCCCCCGTAATTAATTATTCGAATCGCGGCCCGGTTTATGCAACCTGTTTAATACCGCGCTCGAAACTTTCGTTGTCCTTAATAAATCTCGCGCGAGGACGTCGGGGATCGCGGCTCTACGCGGCTCGCTCGACGATACTTAAGGATATTTAAGCCGAGTCGTTGCCTTAATATCGTTGCATCGGTAAAACCATTGTTTCGGCCCGATATCGATCTTCCTGTAAATTCGAACGACATGCACGCTTAATCTTATGCCGGCCGAATGACAACCGCGCTCAATCTTGCCTCCGAACGAGTCCGAGGCGCATCCACCGCATCCACGCTGCACCCATGCACCGATGCACCCGTGCGGTGGTGGCCAGTGCACGCCAGTGGACCTTCGAACCCGTTACGATCCCGTGCCCGCCCGTCCACCATCCTCGATCCACCATCCTCGCCGTGTCCACGTATTCGGCTAGGTTATCCACGACCCGATTGCGTAGCCGTCATTCGCTCTCGTCTCGTGCCCGATTTCGCAAAATCGCAACCACGTCCCTTGCCCCATTAACTGGTCCAACGGATAAACCGGTATACGCGCGTTGCTCCCGACGACTCCGCGGCTAGATTCTCGCTCGACGACCGTCATCGTCGCCAGCCGGACGCGACGTTATCTCCGCGTTTGTTTATACCTCTCTGACCCGGTGCAAACCCTGCATCGCCAAGTTGCATATTAATAAAAGTTTCTGCAAATTAGTTTAGTTTCGCTCGCGAAATTTAGCTTGCCGGCACGCGGACCACCCGGCTGTGTTACTCGCCCGCGCCTCGGTCCACCCCGTTTCTCGTTATTCCAACCGCGGACGAAATTTCGTATCGTGCCAAATGAACCGTCGCGAGATTAAGTGGCGCCGCGGTAACCAACTTAGTCCCGACGCTTCCGCGATCCGTTAATCGCCGACGTTGCAGCGTCCTCCGATGCGATTTATAACGAAGACGAATCGCGCGATTCGAAGAGGTTTTTCTTACGTGAAACAGGTGCGTGGAAGATTCGCGAACGCGAATATGGGTCGTTTCCATCGCTCGATCCCAGTGCAGCGTGGATCACTCGCGGCGAATGCTCCGCGACCGGCGAGCTGCTCGCACTCGTCGCAGTGGCCAAGAAAACGCGGAGAGAAACGGTACAAGCGGAGCAACGGCTGCAGGGCAAGGAGGAACAGCTAGTGGATCGTGTTCGCACTTCCTAGCCCGGAGGAGAACTTGTAACCATATATCAAACCGAGTTCTGTCTCTTCCGCGCCACGGGCCCGCTACTGATTCTACCTTCTGCAAACTCCCTAAGTTACGCGGGTACTTACGCGCACCCTCCGAGCTTCGTCCTTCCGTATGAATACAAATGTACCCTGTCCTCGCGGTCAAATGTGTCTCTGGCTTTCTATGCATACCCCATTGGTCGTAAATGCATATTCAAATCGGCTGAATTGGATCGCGTTTAATGACGAACAGCTTCCAAAGGTACCAGCCGTGTTTCGCCCATCGACGCGAGACCGATTCCGAGCGGAAATTCGGGGCGATAACGACTCGCTCCGACTAAACGACCGTGACTTCCTTCTTCCCGAGGCTTTTTCCTAAACTGTTGCGTATTTCGCGCCAACCTCGACACCGTAATTTTCCATTTTAAATTATCAGCAGCGAATCCGAGCCCGAGTGCAGCCGAGCCGATCTCGACGGCGGGTAACGCGGCCGTAAGAAACGCATTCCAGCGAGCCATAATTCGACGGGAAAACCGTTTCCACGCCGGTAGGGTCTCGTATATCCTGGGACGAATCGTGGACGGTCATGGACGGCGAGCGTGGCGCGACAAAACCTCGAAGCCGAGATAATGTGATTAATAGTACTAAACGTTCCTCCCCGACCCTGTCTCCGTCCTCCATGGAACAGGTCGGCAAGAAACGTCTCTATTCCGCAGCGCAACCACTGTCACCGCGTCGTTCGGGCACAAGAGGACCGGCCAGCCGCCCGGTTCGTTCTTTAGAAAACGGTTCCCTCCGGCCGTCGAACGCAGCCACTCTTAATCGAAGCCGACGTGGTCAGCGTTTTACGCGAACGGTTTCTCCGTATTCGTCTCGCGGCTGGTCCGCCACCCCGCGGTGAAATTGCCGCGCTTCGAGAGACGATAAATGCGATCTCTTCCAGAGAATTCGTCAAGAAAGGAACGGAACGAACGCTCGGAGGCCGGGTCCGAGCGCGGCAAGTGCAGCGGACCGAGTGGAAATGGCGTCGTTAGTTTTTCCGCCGATGGCGCGAGATGAAAACCGCTTTCCGCGCTAGCACCCGAGTCGAAGAATCTTCGATGGCCGGCGATCGGTCAGACGCTTTTCTTCCAACCATCGACTCTTAATCAAACGAATCGCCTCGTTTATTTTACGCGAGGTTATAACGCGATGTAACGCGAATTCTCTGCCAAAGTCGTTGCCGCGAATTTATCTCGAGGAGGCAAGTCAGGGAGCCGCGTCGCGGCGAGAATCGATGACCGAAAAGCGGAATTCCAGATGCGTCGACGAACACGCGGGACTGAATTCGCGCGCAACGCTAATGCCGGAGATTGCACCCCGGGGAAAGATAGAGGGAAGAAGCCAGACCCTTTGCCTACCCAGCCGGTTTCTTGATTTTCCTATCCCCGCTTTTCATATTTCGCTACGTAAACTAGACAGTGCTAGGCGTACTAACGAGGGCCTCCGTGTACTCCCGCGTTGCCTCGCTACCACGTCAGGCCGCGCAATTTCAATGCTCGCATAAACCGAAGAGCCTTCGAGTACGTTAGCAGCGAGTGCCGCGTACTCGGATGCAGCCTGCAGCCGCTGCTCGGCACGATCAGAAGAAGCGTCGAGTGAGCTGCTGGGATGAACAGCGTAGATGACGATGCGGAAAGCGAGCGTGCACCGCTCATCTGCGCTAACTCGGGCATCGCCGGCGCGTCTCGACGTCGCGAAACAATCGCGCGGAGAATTTTCCCGCGTCGTTGAAAAGTCGACGATCGTTCGATAACCCAGCTAGCACAGCGACGCGGACAAAGTGGCGCGTTTGGGTCCCGTTCTCCGATAGACGTAGCGACGAATCGTGCCAGATCTCCGACGTAGAACGGGAGGAGCACAGTCTCGGTTCTACTCGGCGAATCCACAGGTGAGCCACGTTCCTTGCGCTCGCCGAGGACGGTCTCGAAGGAGATCGCGAGACGCGAAGCGACCAGCGCGGCGAAGAAAAGAGCGAGAAACAGCGTCTGGCCGGTGGCACGCGTGTCAACCCACGGACGACGGTACACGCCGGTGGTAGGAATCGCGGGGACGCGTACAAGCGTACACGGTTGGCCGTGTAGACGTCACCGACGTATGCACCGGTGCAAACAGAATATTTCCCTATACGCCGCGAGTTTGAGCAGCGACGAGGGTGACGTGGCAGAGAAGCAGAGGGCGCAGAGGCGGAAAAGGAAGCCGACGCGAGAGCGTGTACGCGCGGACGGGACGTGGAAACTCGACGGGGGGCAACGGAGCCGTCGTCGAACCGAGTCGGCCGAGGTGTACGCTGGATCGAGAGGCGGTGGATGTACGCTGCCGCGTACAGGCCGAGAAGCGGCATAAAATAATAACAAGAACAAGGCACACGGCGAGCAGCCATCGAGCACGAGGATGCGCGCCGATGCGCATTTAACACGCCGTTGACTCGCCTCCGACCCGGCCTCCGCCGCTAAATTATTCCGACGTACGAACGAAAGGAACGTCCGCGACTCTTTGAGGAGGCCGCGCGCGCGATCGCGCCACCGGCGCGTAAATTAATAAAACGCGCTATGCCCGCGCGTCGTCGCCGCACGTCAAATTAACCCCTTGGCGTGCGCGCGGGGCGGTCGCGTGATTTCTTCTGCGCCTGACGCATAGCAATTTGTACGCCGTGTCGCTCCCCTCTCGTCGTCGCGCGCGTTCCGCTCGGCCGTGGGTAAATCATTCGCCGGCGTTGTTTCGAGTATCGACTCGGCTATTCTCCGGGTGAACCACTTATTACCCGCACCTATTAACCGTGCCACCTATCCTATATGGGTCGGCATTCGCGCGGAAGCTCGAGGAAAAGCGTCATCCCGTGGTTGCCGTCGAGTTAAGTTGCGCGATAAAAATCCCGGTCACGATCGCGAAGTTTCAGCGCGTATCTTCCGGAGAAAAAATACTCGGGGAACGAAGTGGTCGCATCTAATGAACTTTTAGACGCGCGAGCTTAGAAACCGAGGAAAGTCTGCTCCGTCGCGATCTCTCCGGCGCGAGCCACTTTTCGTTTCCGCTCCGTTCTCGACCACGGCGAATAACGCTTCACGGTGGAAGCCTCGAGCAGCGGATGTCACTTTCCTCGCTCCCGCGATTCGCCGCGACCTCGCCCGGCAAGCGCAGCTTCCTCTCACCGGGCAAACTTCAGACGCAAGATGTTTTCGCGCCGAGAACTCCCGTTTGCCCTTCCTGCCGCTCGCGGAAAACTCGCGCGGTCATCTCGTCCGCGCTCTCTTTCGCCACCCGCGCGCCCTTTGTGCTCCGGGATCCGGTAGCAGCGTCGACTCGTTTTTCAACGCTATACTTTCCGCGTTTCCTCCCGCGAGGAGTCGCGCGAGACGGATGAACGTCGCGGAAAATGCCCTCGCATCGGACGAAACGACCGAGTCGCGTATCGCGCGGGATTAAAATCGCGGGAGACGGTCGAACGTTTCCACGGGATTGCAAATAAAGGTATAAAAACGGGAGGGAACTCGTTCGGCGAAAGTTTCGGGCAAAACGCTTCCGGTTTTTCTTACCGTTCGAACTTTGCAACGGCACTTTCGCGACAATTTCGAGAGCCGATAAGAGAGGGAACGGGCGCGATCTCCGTGGCGCTTCGACGAAAGAATCGCAACGAAATTCGAGAAGAAACGTCTTAAGGAAACGAGGAAGCGGTCGAGGGCAGACACCGTCCTGGGAATAAAATAGTAGCCCAGGGCGGAACGGGGTGAACGGAGCGAGAGAAAAAGAGAGAGGGAGCGAGAGGGCACGGGGAATCGATGGAACGTTTCGGTACGAAATGACGAACAGGCGGAAAGGGGAACGGCTTGAGAATAAGATAGTAAGCGGCGTAGTAAGAGTAATCGAACCATTCCCGCGTAAGAGGGATCGGTAACGCGGACGAGATAAAGGCGGAGTGCTATATCTATTCGGCGAACCGAGAGCGAGGAAAGCGAGGAAAGCGAGAGGTTGGAAGGATGGGTTACGTAGTGATTGCAGCTAGAATCGGAAGCGACCCGGATAAAAAAAGAGGAGAGAATGGGTGACTAATAGCTACGGGTCCGGTGGTGTTCGATGACCGACACGGACCGCTCTTTGCTTTCTTTCCGCGTTTCTTGCTCCGCGTTTCCCACCGTTCCGCTCTTCGGGGTCGCCTATTTTCCTTGCTCTCCTTCCGTTCGGAGAAACGCCTTGTTCCGGGGTTAAATTTTAAACGGACGACGATCCACCCCCGTTCGTATCGGTCGGAGGGAGGGCAGGCGAGCAGATCGAATCTACCACGGTGGAGATTTTCCATCGAAAGAACGCGGACCGGTATCGCGGGAATGCCAAGTTTACGCCGTAATCCTTCGCTTAAGGAGAAGTTACTCGGGTGTTCGTATCGCTAATAAAGACGCCAGACGCATTTATTATTCCCTTCTACTCTATGAACGCATTTATTACCGTCCCCATCTCGTGGCCAATTTACCGCGTCAATTATTACCGGATATAATACCAGAACCCGCGTGTAACCGCGTAAATATCCTCCTTTAACGAGCCAACTTACGGCCGTTTCTTCTGCTATCGGTTCACTCGTTCGCGCGTCCGCTCGCGCCGATGCATTCCACGAATCATCCTACGCGTCCATGAAACCAGAAATGACTTCGTCACGTTGCATCCTAGTAGACGAGACAATTACGAGCGAGATAGTCGCGGTGTTGCTAGAGACTCGTTCGCAACGAGTCGATTACTCTCGCGGACGGTTAATTCGCAGCTCGGCGAACAAAAGATCGCATCGTGTTCGTTTTCGTCGCCGCAGCAGCAACGACAGCAACAGCAGCCGCCTCTGGTGGAGCGCGGACGTTGTTGCGACGAGACAAGCTCGACGGGGACGAAAACAAGCCGGTTAATGAAGCGTACAGTATCCAGACGCATGCTTCGTGCGCTCGAGCATCTTTTGCAGCCGAGCACTGCACCTGTCGTCGATGCAACGCCGCCAGAAGCATCCGGAACACCTTCCGCGATAACGTTCGCGATCGTGCCAACGGCTCCGGTCCCTTGGCTCGCGTCCTCGGCTACGCGTGTAGGGGAGGCTTCTCGGAAGGAGCGTACAACATCGGCCAGCAGAGGAGATTAATAGTCCCTCGACTAGCGAGAGCGAGAGAGAGTGTCTGCTCGAGAGGAGAACTTCCGACGCCAGGATGCGTTCGACACGTTCGAGCGGCGCGGCCTGTATCGCCGATGATTGAACGATTCGATGGCAAATGGTTAATCGCGATGGAAACATCCGCGGGTGTCTTACGTCGTATTCTTCCCGCCGAGAAGACATCTTCATTCCGACGCGCGGATAAATCGCTTTCCGAATTCCTCGACGTGTCGTCGGTCCCGTTCTACTCGCGTCTCCGTGGCCGAGCGATCACGAAGGAATTACCGGGAGAAAGAGAGAGTTTTATTTCCGCGCGCGTTTTCGAACGGACAGAAAAATGGGCTGCCTAATTCGAACGGTAATCCGCCGGAACGCCGAGCGGCCGCTTACGAGATCAGCGATACGCGACAGAGCGTTGGAAGATAATCCGCGGAGCAGAAGGCAAACGGGAACGCGTGCATTCGGCGTTTCGCGTAGCGGCCATTAGCCGAGTTTAAACGTCGCGGGAAAGTGCATACGCGAGGATAATACGTAGGTAATGACATTGCACGCGCACACGCGGAGGAACGGTGGACGAGTACCGCGCTGGACGCTTTCTTTTTCTCCCTTTGCAGTCGTTGTAATTCGATGTTAGGCGCTACACGAGCGCGCGAGTTTCAGCGTGGATGCAAACTCGCTCGGACAAGCGACGGAAGAGAATATTAGGCCGACGCGTTGGCCGGGTACCCAAAGCCCGCTGACAAACGCGGACACCGGTTCTGCTTCGAAATTGCAGCTCCAGCGGCGTGTATTTGAACGCGTTATCATAAGTAGCGAACGCGTGTGTAAATTGCACGCGGAAAACGCGAGTGCATCGATGAACGGTGAAACGAGCACCGTCGAGATGAAAGGATACCTTGATCGAGAGCTCGTCGATCAAGATCGCGTCCAAATTCGAAATTTAAAATTTACTTTTCTTCCGTTATTCCCGTCCAACTCGAAATGTTTGTCGCGAATTTCTGCTTTACGAGTGCAATTGTCAATGGTAATCCGACGTGATAAACAGGTTCCGTGCATTGGACAATAAACATCGCTGCATCGCATCGAGCTTTTTATCCGTGACTTCTTTACAATCGCCGTATATAAATGTCCGCCAGTGTGACTTACTTTTGCTCCGCATCGGTGCTTCGTATTTTCTTCTTCTCGCCGGTACAGTTACGCATTCAAATTCTATGCTTATCTCGACGGTGAATAAAATAAGTAAATAATTTATTAGTTATACACGGATTACGTTCGCGCGTTTTACACGCGGCGAATGTAACGGCGAAATCGCGTACTAGGATTTTCCAACGAATTTTCACGCGAACTCGGGATCGTAAAGAAGCGACGATAGGATCTGTAAAGCACGCACGGATTATCGAAGCAGGCGATACCACGGCCGCATATTTCCTCGCGTTCCTCCGACCTTTCGTCTCCGTCGTTCACCCTTTTACTCGACATAATTGAAACTTTTTTGCGTGTCTCTGTCCCCCGTACATTTTCCGTACTCTCGCTGCCATGCACGATGTCGTGCGGCCGACGCGCGCGAGAAACGCGGAACGCGCACGCGACCGCGTGCGTGGCAACGGGCGAGAATAAGTGAATTAAGAACGACAACTAGCCGCGCGTGTATCGCTCCGGTTCTCGTAAACGTTGAAACGAATCGGCGCAGAGCCGAGTTAAGGGAGGAAAATCGCAGCGATCTCGCGATCGATGGAACCGGCATAAATTTCGCGAAAACAATCGCATCTGCGAGAAGGTTGCTTCGACCGTCGCCGCGACCACGACGACGGTGTGCCACTAACCTACCACTTCGAGGAACTCACGTGCAACTGGCTGTAAAATTTCGATAACGATAGCGCGGTGTTTTAAAGAGCAGATTACCGCGCGAGGAAATAAAACGGTCGAATTCTGCGGCGAGTAGATGGCTCGGTGAGTTAACGTGGCCGCTAATAACATCCCCCGAGCGTGGCCTTTATAGGGCGCTATGTACACGTTCAGCCGAGAGATGTTGGAACTCACACGTCGCCGTTCGCGCGCAATTCCGATCGCTCGAGGAGATAGGACGCCCGTTCGGAAGGCGTCGCGGCCAAGTAGCCGGGGCACGATCGGACGATGCAGCACGTTAATAAAGCACGCGCTCGCCAAAAGACCGTAATCGCGTTATGCAAAAAACCCGGCGAGATGCCGGCGCGATAAGCGACGACTATGTGTAACGAAAAGTAGGCGAAAGCATGAAGGCGAAAGCCGGAAAGCCGGAGAAAAAGGTGAAACGAGGGGCAGCACTCGCCCGGTGCTTAACCTTACGACACCGCGTCACGCTACCCCCTGGCCGAGCCCTCTCTCCCGCCATAACTTTCCACCCGCACGAAATCGCGCGATATCCACCACTAGGCGTTTTCCAACTTTCGCCCCGCGTTCGAATCGCCGTTTCGAACGTCCCGCCGCGCCAACGATCGATCGATCGCGGTCGAGCCGAGTCCGCCGCCACTCCGCGGCCGCGCGAAATTATTTTTCCGCGGAACTGTCTCGAGCGTTGGCACAGATCGTCGGATACGTGGTCGAGTGCTCGCGGCACTGCCAATCTCCTCCATCCCGCCAAGTTATCGACAAGGAGGCATCGGACGATTGACCACCGTCGACAGACGCGGGTTTAACAATGGCGTTGCTCGTACGCGGTAACACTCGGTCGCGGGAGTGGACGAAACGGTGGAATTGGTCGCGATGAAATTGAGAAAAAAAGGGTGGCGAAAAGACGAGAAAGGGAAAGGAATACGAGAGAGAAAAAGAGGAGAAGCGATATGGGAAGAATGTCGAATCGCAAGCACTCTCGGGATCCGTGCAATTAAGTATTTTGACGTAAGGGATTCCAGCGGGAAACGGGCTGCCGGAATCGTGCCAATTAAAACGGAATTCGTTCGGCGCAGGCCGCGTATATATCGGACAGAGAGTGGAGAGGCGTGCATCACTACCGATCGGCGAATCGGTCTCACGCGCGTCCCCTTATCGGCGATTCTTATCTGCCGACGATTCCGAGGCCAGTCACGGGTGCCGGCAGTAAAGTGGCTTCCCCGAATAATCGATCATCTTTTTGGCCCTGGCCCGATGATGCCTCGACGATGCAGCTTATCCGGGAGCGGCCCCGAACGTCGCGTTTGATAACGTTGTTTTATTGCAGCGGCCGCGAGCCGATGCATCTCGCCGGTAATTAATTTCTCCGCTATCGCGATCACTGACACGCAACCAGCTCGAATTATTCGAAGAAGTCCCGGCGGAGTGATAACGAACGTCGAACGGAGGGACGATTTTCGGCCAGGGATACGCGCCGCGACGTTCCAGCGCGCGAGGGCCACTCCCGCGAAAATATTTCGCGCGCTCGAGGATTCCCGAGGCGAGCTCGGCCGATAATCCGTGCCACGGAGACGAGTCGTAAAGAGGTAACGAAAAGGCAAGCTGTCACCGGCACGACGTACTACCACCCGCCGTGAAATCGTAGCGAGGCGCATTTGTTGCCCCCCGAGCGTGTCGAGAGCTCGTAGATCGCTCGACCGAGCTTCTGCCACTTCCAATTCCAACGGGATCCGTATGGGGAACGTATGGGGAACGTATGGCGGACTACTATCCTGCACGGGCGAGCTCGCCAAATCGCGATCCTCGGCGCGCGCGTTAACCGCGTGGTTGCGCGGTGCGTAAAACCGGCGGCAAATATCCGGCTAAGCGATAGAAACGAGAAGGCTACGAGATAGGCCATTGACGGCAGCCATGCTGCAGCGGGTAATCGCTAATTAATTATCCGATTCCTGTTTTACGGAGCTACTCGGGCGTGGACGCGATCGAACTCGACCCTGTTCGATCGTAACGATCGGTCCGATATTTCTTCGCGTAACGATAACGATACAGCCGCGAGCGGATACACGTAACTACACGGAAAATAAGGCTTCGCGAGGACGCCGGGACGCAGCGGAATCGACGTTGGATCGCGAATCTAACCGCGTTCGATCCTCCACTCTCTCGGGTACTTTTGTTCGACTCGGCCGAGTCGATGAACTCTCCTCCGGAGCGGAGAGGGAAGAAGTTAAATGACAGGAAGGCAAATAACGCTTTTAGATACTGTTGCAAGCCACAGGTTGCGCAAACAAGGCTGCTCCGGCAGCAAAGAGTACGCCTTGATTTGTTAATTTACTGGCTATTCGTTTACACTCGGGGCACAGGAGGGATCTATTCGAGTATGACGAATCGCGATCGGTCACGAATGCCTTCGATCGGTTCGCTTAGCGAGTAATTAACCGAGGCGGAAGACAAAAGAGGAGTCTCATTCGAGTACCTAGCTAACTGGGCATCCTTGAGGCGCTTATGGAATTCCTCGAGTTACGCCGAACCGCGGCCGATGCCTATTCGACGCGGTCGTTTCCGTGCTCGACGGAATTTCCGTGGTAACGCGTAATCTACGGAAACAGGCGCATTGGCGAGGGAATTTTTGCCACCAGGCTCGATAGCGAACACGCGCGTCGAAGGTGACGCGAAACTCGCTCCGCGGCGTAATTTTCCTTCGGGCCAACCGACCCGACAAGATAGTTCGACTATCGCGACCTACCTTCTCGTCGGGTTAATTAGCTCCAGTTTTCAAGTACGATAAGTCTCCGAGGGCTGTTACAGCCATTGCAGTTCCAATAGAGTTACACCGTTGCAGTTGCCGCGAAACAGTTACCGCGCCAGGTTTCCGAGTTTCGCCGATACGAGATATGCCGTTTATGCTCCGTGTTCGATCGTTCGGAGTAGCGAGCTCCGTTTCGTAACCGACCGGAATCGCGCGCGAAAAAGCTTGGAAAAGCGTGGCGAAAGCAACCGATTGTCCCCACCCCCCGCGGAGGACAAGCGAGCGCCATCTTCGCGCCTCGTTCGGTGGCCGGGCGCATGGCCCCGTGCAACGGGCCCGAACGAGAGGCAACAACGAGGCGATAAATCGGATATTTAACACGTGATGCGAGATCTTATCGGTCCGGTGGAAACGCGACCGCGGCGAGCCAACATTATCTCGTAAACGTGCACGAGTCACGGATCCCGTGTGGATAGCGGGCGCGCGGCAAAAAACCATCATCCAAGTTTATCGGTAAGCAGAATCGGCATCGACTCGCGTTAATTTCGCGTTCAGCTCGCTAACCCCTTTTCGCGTGCGATACGACGATTAATACCGGCGGTTACCATTCGTTGCGAGCGTAACGCGAGCTGACTAACAGCGACGCACCTTGAAATTAATACCCCTCGGACTTCCACGTACCGCGCCGAATCTAAGAAACTAACTAGATTTATTTCAGCGAGATCGCCGGCCGAGATTCCGCTGGAATGCGCGCGGCAACCGTCGCGAAACGACGATTCGACCGGACTCTCGGCGGTGATTTCGATAATCGTTTCGCGTGCCGCGAGGTGTTAACCGATATATTTCCCGACCCCGGTGCACAGGCGAGACGGGGTCGAGACAACGAGACCAGTTCCCCCCGCTCTGGCCTTTTTTTCCCGGTCTCCCCGGTCTCTCCGCGGAGGTTCCGGGCGGATCGTAACGACCCGAGGATTCCGTGGTGGCCTGCCAGGGGGATGGGCGACGGGCCGAGGGTTATACCTTTAATTAGCGGCTCGGCTGAACTTTTTGGCGTAAGCCAGCCGAACCCCCGCTCTTCGACTTCGGCCCCGCCAGTATCTTATCCTGTACGCCGGGGCCCCGGTGCTTCGCTAGAGATACGGTCGAATGTCGGATAGCGATGGATACGAGCCGCTCTCGAGATCGAATTAGGTTAACGGCCACCCACCACTGCATTTCTTTCCCCCGGATTCCTATATAATACGCCGAATAGACCCGAGACGAGCTTCGCCTTTGTAATTTCCGAGATATCGCGCTCGCGGTCGTTGTCTAGGAAATTGAACGAGAAGACCAGACTGAGAAGACTGGTTCCTAGGACCACCGGAATCGAAATCGCGAGCCCGGATAAGAGCGGAGACTCGCCGAATTACTTAAAAACGCACGGAACGACCAACCTCGAGTCGCGAGAGCCGGATACGTTATCCGTGGCGCGGCTAATTGATAACGCTGTCGAGATTAGCTTTGCTCGAGCCAATTTAGGTAGTCAGATGCGCAGATTAAGGGCGAGGCGCAAAAGAAATCGCCCGCTTCCACGTCGCGACGGTGCAAATTTACTGCCGCTTGGCATGAAAGCCGATCTCTCTCCTCCTCTGATCGTCATCCCTCGTGCCGAGCCTTTTCCCTCTCTCTCTCTCTCTCTCTCTCTCTCTCTCTCTCCCTGCCCATTCACCACCCCCTGTCTCGTCCACCCTCGCCTATCTTCTTTTCCGTCGTTTTCTCTCCTTTTAATCTCCCTGTCCGCGCGTATCGAGCAGGGAAACCGAAGGCTAGAATTAACGCCAAGTACAAGGGTGCAACCAACGCGTTCCTATATCTCTTCCGTTCCTACCCTTTCGCCCACGCGCTCTCGTCCTTTCGCGGCCGGCCGAGCAGACGCTCTCTAACCCTAATGGCAATTTCGTTCCTTCCCTTCTCTGTTTCGACATCGCACGGACAAACGAGACGTTTCGGCGATCGAATGCGCGATCCGCGCTCGCTCGGGGAAGACTCGATAACGAGGGCGAAACGCGCGAAAAGGGGAAAAGGGACGCGGAGGAATGAAACGAAGAGAGAAGATCGATTTCCAATCGGTGCGAGCGGGTTATCAATCACCGTCGAGTGGCGCTAGATCAAAACGGGATATAAACACCGGACGAGATAAATACTCCTCCGGAGGAAGGGCCACCTCGATCTTCGACTGCCGAAAAGCGGCTGAACGCGCGCGAAATTCATCGATCGCTCGGTTTTTATCTCTCCAACGCCGAACAGCGAGAATCTCGTTGCTCGTTGATCCTCTTTACGATCATCGCCGATTCTACTCATCGAAAGGCGCGGATTTTGTTTGAAAACGGAACCACGAGCGCTTCCCGAAACGAATCCGTGTTTACGAGCAACTCGTCCATTCGACGATGAAACAACCGCGTTAATAACCGTCGAATCTCAATGGCCGTCAAACGCCGTCATACTTCGGGGATCGATGGTCCGCGGCCGGTTCGCAGATATCGATCGCGCGTCGCGGCTATTCGCCGATTGCACGCGCGTTCCTCGCAAAGTGGAAAGCGTCCTTCGCGTTTTCTTGCCAATAATACCGAGGCTGGTCCGCGAATCGTAAATCGCGCCAGCACCGACGTAGATAATGCCCGGTCGGTGCGCGCCGCGGAACCAGTTCCACCGCGCGAAAGCTTGCTCGGCCCGATCTCCGCTCTGTTCTCCGCCGATCCTCGATTCCTCACGTGTACGCCGAGTCCCGCGGTGCCCCGGGCAGTTTCTTCTCGTATCGACGTCGCAGACACATAAATACCCGCGGCTTCTGTTATACGGTCGCCCCCGACGAGTCCTTCTCTCCTTCTGGCCTGTGCCGGCCGGCTCGAAAACGGGCTCGAACCGGCAGGTTAAGCGAGCCGCGCAAAAACTTATCGATTTTATGTCTCAATATGCGAGAGGAGCGCGCAACACGCTGCGAAATCACGATCCGCCGTGTCCCTTCTTTGACGAGCTGCAAAAAGAGATCGATGGAGCCGCGTGAAAACAGCGCGACCGAGACGAAAGAAGCCGGGCTCGGATAAAAAGCGGACGCGTCTGCGACCAAGTCCGACCGGGACGCGTCGCTCCAACGAGCTACGATCGAACACGGAGAACACTATTAAAGCTTCTTACACTGATAAGCACCGTGGAACGTGACTAATTGATAATTGAGCGGCAACCGCACAACCGGATCGTCTGTCAGCGTCGTGGCGTCCGCGCAGCTTTTGACACCGATCGACCGATCGATCGAACGGACCGGGAATTTCAATGTATCATCGCGTCTGCCTGTCAGTCGTTCTTAATTCTACCTTACCGCCGTTGCTCCGCGACCACTTCGATTCTCGGCACGTCTGGATCGTAGACGCGACAGGGGGGGTGCGGCGTCCCCTTCGACGCCGGCCCCCAAAGAGTTTCCGTCGAGTCTCGTTCTCGATCCCGGGCGGCAGTCGAGCAGTCGAAACTCTTCCCGATTCGGCCGTGCCACTTCCGGAACACCCTGCGCGCAAACTCCCAGTCGAGCAAACTCGACGTGGTCCTCGATCTTTATCGCGGCCGTTGCCAGCGTAGATCCCTTTAATTGGAAGTTCCTACCGCGCTACTTTCGACCGTCTCCGTTAAATCCCCTTTCGCTTCTTGCCAGGCCGCGCCTGTTTGCCAGCAGAAAACTCGTGTCTCGTTTCGAACGCTCGCTGCATCCGTTCCGGGCCTCGCGTAATTGATTCGCGTGCTTGGCGCCAAGTATCCTCCACTTCCACCAACTTATCGCCACTTCATTTTCGTCCTTTCATCGTCCGCGCCTGGACGGCGGTGATTTGCCTCGGTCGCGGAACCGAGACGATGAAAAACTTTGATCCAGACGTCGAGCATGACACGCCCGTCGAAAATTATTTTCCCATCTATACCGTCCGCGAGAAACGAGGCGGACGAGGACACCTTCTCGATACACGATTCGCACGGTTACGAACGAATTCGTAACACACGCGCCAACCCCGTGATCCCCCAACTCGTTGTCCGTTAATGGATATCATTGTTTCGCGTTACGATGCTCGGCCCACGTAGGCTGCGCCCAGAGCCGTGACTCCCGACTCGTTTCGTGACCTCGAGCAAACACGAACCTCGTCTTCGGCATCGGGATTATCTCGACGCAACGCACGCGAAACGACCTCTAATTCGTACGATCCGTTCCTCGATCGACCGAACACCGTGTTCTCCAGTCCCGGTTTAGCTCGATCACCGGTTACCACGATGACGACGAGGACGACGACGACGACGACGACGACGACGACGACGACGACGACGACGACCTCCGGAGACGATTTTCCATACGATCGTGTCTAGGACGCTCGGACGTGCACTCGCCCCGACATCGAGTGGCGTGCCGGTGTAGTCCGAGGTTCTCGTGAAATCGTTCGTTAAACTCTCCGGAGTAACCACTCGAGGATCGAACACGAAGGTGAACGTCGATCGGGGCAACGCGCCGGTAGCCAGGCATGCAAATGCGAAGCTTCGTTCCGTTACGAATCAATGCGATCGCTTAATTAGCGAAGAGCCCGATTCCTCCTCGCATTCTCCCTTCGTTCCGCGCGCCTCTTAACCCGGCCGAGGGCCCCTTCCGTCTCGCGTTTTCCGTCTTCACTCTTCCGATAGCAATCCGACCGTCGAGTACTACTCTCACCGGAGGGGTCAGACGGTTCCGAACCTTTTAAACGTCCATTTCGCCGGCAATCCGGATATTACCGGGCTCCAACGTCTGAAAAGACCCCTGGTCCGGGCGATGTTTCCCGAGATCCACCGTCGCGGTACCCATCGCAACACGCATCGTTTCGTCGACCACGCGTTTCTCCGTTCGGGAACAATATCGCGCAAGACGACTCGCCTCCGCTGACCGAACGTTAAACTCGATTGCCCGGATTCGCGAGCGCGCACGATCGGATTTGAATAATTCGATCCCGGGATGGTACCCGCGACCTCGCTGCTTCCTCCACGCGGAGCATAACGCGTGCAGCCAGTCGAACGTCTTCGCGTGCGCGTATCGTGCTCCGTCCATACTCTTCTCCCGGTTATTCTAACGTATTCCGACGTACAGCGTCGAGGTCGTGTTTCGCGGAGGAGGATGATACGCCCCGCGTTGTAACTCTTGCCAAGTTCGTAAAACCGTCTGGTGCGAGTATCGATGTCAACGTCGAAACGAATTTCGGAGAAGCCGGGTACGCGAGTACCGGTACCGAGGAATAATTCCTCGTCGACGAGAGATTCTCGCGTATTCCGAAGCTATCGCGACCTTTGACCCATCTCATTCGCAGACCCCGCGTTTCGTCTTCCGCTCTACTAACTTCCCTCCCCGAGCAGAGTCCCGGCAGTGCATTACGGAAACGCGTACGAGGGCGCGCCGCTGGAGGTGGCGAACGAGGCGGTGAATCGTGGAACCGCAGCGAGCTCCCCAAAGCGAACGCGCGAGGTGTCGTAGGATCAAGGAGTCGGTTGATCGCGCCTCGGAGGAACGAGGGGGTGGACGAGACCCCCGGCTGGCTGGCAGCGAGGCACCACGAGGATAAGTCGCGGATCGGAGTGATAAACGACTGCGGCGTTATTAATTGCGGCCTCCATTAACTGATGAGCCCTCCATCTCGTCTCTCTTTCTCCGTTTCCCATCGGCTCTCCGCGCGTTGCCTTCGTCCCACCACGGCTAAGCGCAGGCTCGTTCCTAGCGGCGTGTTCGCGACGCTCCTTCTCCTCCTCCTCCTCCTCCTACTCCTCCTCCTCCTCTTCTTCTGCTTCTTCTTCCTCCTCTTCTTCCTCTTCGTTGCCCGCTTCTCATTCTCGCGCGAGGCCGCGCTAGAGAGGGTCCTCGCGAGGCCGAGTCAAAGGAGCCTGGGCGCTGTTGCGTGCCGCAAATGATCCACGATGGAGGGGCAAGGGGCACGGAGAAGCCGCGATGCTTTGCAAATGAGCCAGGGGCAGCTCCCCAATTTTTACCGGGCTACTAATGAATCGCCTTCGCGTCCTTCGCCCGGGCACCCCGTACTCTCGCGCGAGCGATTCTCTCCGCGCTGGTCGTTATCTTCGTTAGGATAAGCCCGCAAAGGTGACTCCTCCGCGAGGCGATAAGGCAAGCGGCGGCGTTTCTCGTCGCGTTGTCGCGAAATTCCACGCGGACTTTGTCAAAATGGCCCCCCGCGCGTCTCTTAACCGGGGACCCGGCGTTTGTCGCGCACCGACTCGACGACCGCTTATTTTCGTCCGCTTTTCCGGAATACGCGCCATCTCCTTTGAGCAGCTGGCTCTCCTCGCGCGGCCACGACGGAAGCACGCGTTTGTAGCACCCAGCCGGTTTCTCGGTGTAATTACTTTTCGCGAAGTTACGCTTTCATAGCGGAGGGCGGTTCTAATTTTAAATTGTCATCGCCTTTAAGCGTACCGTCGCCATAATAAACGCATTTATTTGCTACTCGGCTCCGCCTTTATGCGCCTCCGTCGGGCGGACCTACTTTTCCAAACGGACTGAATATAAAGAACCTTTTTACCCTCACGCGGCGTATACACGGTCGCGACGACGCCGTAGTATCGGCGGAGAGTGCGGCGTGCGAGGCGAGTAAGAAAGAACGGAGAGATGGGTCCGGACGGACAGACGTCCTTCTTCGCGTATTCTAATTACGTTAACCAGCCTGCGTGTCACGGTGAAGAGTTTAATAAGCGGCTCACGGTCAACGGTCGCGATTCTCGCGACAAATTCTTTCGCGAGGAGCCGCGTCGGCGTGCACCTCTCGCGGGATTACCGCAAATGATCCGCAGCTGGCGCGTTTCGTCGTCCCGTTGCAAATGAGAACCGGCTTGTCTTTTATACGATTCTTCTAATTGATTGCCCGGCTACTCGCGAAGCTCGAGTAAGAATGCTCATTGTCGTGCTCGCTGCCGTCGCGCCTTTACGAGCGAACAAATCGTAGGAACGTAATCTAGGATGCTATTTGCGGTTTAGATCGTTATGCAGAACAGGATACCTCCAGCGGGGAAACAATTCTAGACTCTCGTACTATCGAGAATCCGATATTCCGGCTTCCCGCTAGGACGACGAACGTTCGGCGACGAGAATAAATCGAGAAAATGGCGTTCTCTTTAAACAGTTCGTTTATATAAATATCGGGTAATCGCTCGATACGCCGGATAAATATGTCGCGCGTGCGAAAATACGACGTACGTATTTGCGTTGCGACGTGTCTGGGTTTGGCAAAGCGATACGTTTACGAGGCATTATCGTCTTGGAAAAAGTTCACGCGATGTCGCGGTTACTCCGCCGCCTCGTGCCGATCGCTCAACGTCGTCTTGATTTATTCACCTGTCGCTTCCACCGCCGAAATACGCGGCTCGTTTTAAATCCAGCGTCCGAATCACCGATATAATTAATGCAAGCGCATCAACGGCTCCAGACCAGACCGAACGAGGACACGAATAAAGCGTATCGATCAAGAGGTATCTAAGCGGTTCGTAGACCCTGTTACCCGATTACCCTGTCGATATTTCCACGTTGGAATCAGTAATTCCGTCCTGTTCGGGGGAGTAAAATATCGATACGAATCGTAAGAGACCGCGAAGGGAACGACGAGGACTCGAAGGTACGAGAAGACGAGAGATGGAGGATGGGCCGGAGAAAGGGCCCGGCGTAAAAAGAGCAACGAAGAAAGTAGGAAAACAAAGAGCAATCATAACGATGGTAATCTCTGCGGTTGACGTATAATTACCTTCGTCAAGGCGCCTAGGAAAATAACCAATTTCAGAAGTGTTTATTGCAGCCTGTAGCCTCCTTCGTTGTTCGGTCCGTTAATGAGACGAAGCGGGGAGAAGGGGGGCGAGGAAGCTGCAGGAGGAAGGAAGAAAGAACGCGGCCAGCCGGTATTACTTTTTAATTTTAATTGTACTTATCTGCCGGCCAGTCTCGGGGAAAACAGCTAAGGTGGAAAATAAAGGGAGGAAATTGCCGGTTCGTCATCTCGGTTGAATTATCCGCATCGTTTCCAAGAATGCGTCGGCGGCTGATTGCCAAGATTCCTAGTAACGCTGCGACTGGTAATTGCCTTGTTCGATATCAGAGTAGGTTTCACCTCTGTAATTATTTATTTCGGCTTATCGATTTATTTATCTACTCCCGTCCTATTTTCAATATTTTTCCTCCCCCTCGCCCCATTCGTATTCGATGCATCGACTTTCGGACTCGGACCCGGAGAACGGCTTTTTTCCCTGGCGAATGAAATAGCTTTCGAATCGAATCTGACTACTCGCGTGATGAACTGCGCTTATTACACCGCGGGATGCGCTTTACTATATCGGACAGATTTAGTTCGATCGACGCGTTGGCTGTCGCTGTAAATATTAAATGTCGCGCTCGTAAATCTCATTTGCCCTAAAACGTATCAGTGGGATATTATTCCGTGGCGAATCATAACGCGCGATTGCAGATTTATATCAATCAGGACACCGGGTCCCGATTAAAATTCACGGTAAAAATCTCGCCCACGCTTTTATCGGGGATATCCGTATAAATTCGAAACGTAATCCCTTAGGATTTTGGCATCGAACCCTTCCCAAGCATTTTAATATTTCATCCGAAATTCAAAATCGATAGACGCCACCCTCCCGCTTTCGGCCCACCTCGGCCTCCCCCCTGCCGCGGATTTATTTAAACGACGGATTCCTAGAGGAGAATCATTGTCCCCCCGCGCGCGCGAGTGGTAGAGTCGGAAAGTTGGATCGTCGTGGAAAGTTCCCGATCGACTCCCGAGGAAATTTACTCCCGGGCTCGTGGCTCTCGAAAGAATCGCTTAGAATCGAAATTCATTTTGCCGGGATTTGCTTGATTTCCTAAGCGCAGCGATCGCCGCGGATGTTCCCGCGAACCGAGGTCAATTCTCTCCGTGGTACACGTTCGAGCTGCGACTCACGTAGAACGCAGCTCGCGTCTTATTTGCTCGCAATCCCGTCGTGCGATCACGTTCGCGCGATTTAAAAGTTCCCCTTTCGCGTTCCGAGTCGCGAACCTGAAGGGAAACCCGCTCCGGTGTATCGTCGAATCGCTATAAACCTCGGCATCGACGTTTGCGCGACGATCGATGCTGTTTGATCGGTGAAACCGGAACGAAAAAGAACGTCTGGCGAAGAAGGAGAGAGAGAGAGAGAGAGAGAGAGAGCAGAGATCAACCGCGCCGAGAATTATTCGCGTGGAGGAGCGTTCCTCCGCAACTCGCAGCCGGTTTTTTCCCTTTCTCATCGGGTGCGTTCTTTCTGCGATCGAGGTCCTCCAATTGGCCGCGTGAAATTCGACGAATTCGCGATCGAGAGCCGTATCGACGAGCGATAATAAGCTAGATAGGAAACTCGATAATGCGTTCCGGACGCGTCACTCGTCTCGCTCGTCTCCGGTAATTCGATGTAACGATCGATCGGGATGACCAGGTGCCTATCGTCGTTTTAACCAAACGGGGAGTGCAATGCGCGTACGCGATTAAGGAGAGGGTAAAAATTATTCGGAGAGATGTCGAGTGATCGGCAAGCGAGTATACAGGTACTCGGTACGTATCGGTAGGCGGTATAAATTATTTGGCCGGGAAATGACGCGCTGGCGGTGGCTCGGTTTCACGGCGATCCCATGCGAAGGGATAAGGCAGAGGAGGAAATAAAAAGAGGCAAGCGCGAGTACCGAGAATCCAACACCGGTTGGCCGCCACGGGCAGGAACAGACGATCCCGCGGTGGCAGGAGATGGAGTGTGAAACATCGACCCATCTTTCCTGGCCTTCTTGCGCGCGTTACGATGCTCGACCTATCGTGCCTCGTAGTCGGATGAATCCTATCTCGAATAACGGAGGGTACCTCGGTTGCCGCGGAGACTCGGCTTAACACGAGGATTACTTCTACGACGCGATAAATAAACCGAATACCGCGAGCCAGTGTCTTTCGAAAACAATCCAGTTGCCGAATTCTCGGCGCCCCCGGGGCCCCCGTCAGCGAGAATCTTCTTTCGTAATCGAGGTGTCTGTCGTTTCGAAAATTCGTTTGGCGCCCAGTCCGGGGCAAGGTTGATATAAAAATCGTTCCCTGCCGGGCAACGAGCGTTCCAACCGCTATCTGGCTATTAAAGAAAAGTCACGTCACGACGTTACCACGCCGAAAACTTTAACCCGCTTCGCCGGCCTGATAATGGACCGATCGTCGTCATGAATCTTTCTTTATGGTCCCGAAACTTCTCCAGTCCGATATATAACGCCCACGTATTCGTAGGTAGAGCGATCGCGGGTGTGGGTGCAGGCCAACACTGCCTGATCCGTGCTCACACGTACACGCGTGCAAAGCCCGATAGGGGATACGGAGATACGCGAGATAACGTATAATACACCGAGCTCTCGTCTCTCGGTATACCTATTGGCTCGCGATATAGGCCACGCGCATTCGCGGCTCGCGCGTCTTTGGCAAACACTCGCAGGACTATCGAGGGTACGAAGCATTGCCTCGGCTATAGAGAAAAGACTACCGCCGCGACGAGGTTTACGCGCGCGTTAACTCGGCGCGATCGATCGATTCCGCGCCTCGGTGTGCCGCTGCATCCCCGAGGAACGCCTCCGCCGAGCTAACTTTGCATCCGAATCTCCGAAACGCGATATTTTCGAGAACCCGCGCTGTCCACGGGGCTAAGAACACGCGCGCGGATACCCGCGGAAATTCGACGATATCTATTCCGATTGTCGACCGATTCGGTCATCCTCCGAGTCCTCTCGTATTCCCATCCAACTCTCGGGAGCCGTTTCATCGGTGATCCGACGCGAAACGGTTTTCGAAGTCCATTTAATCTGCCGGGGGAACGCGAGCGAAACGCTGGAGACCGCGAAAACGTCGGGATGAAACGAGCCGGGAACCACGACGAGGCACCGCGAGACGAGTCGAACGATAATTCGATAAGCGGTTATTTATCGATAATTCGGCGGTTGTTTCGATATCGCGACGACGGAAGGAACGAAAGACGGAGGGGAGGAGCGCGGAGGCTCGTAGCCTGAGAAATCGAGAAATGTGGGACGTGGGGTGCCATTAATTTGGCAGCCGTTGTTCGACTCGCCCACTGGACCTTTCGTCTCTCCCTCTTTTTCCCTCCTCGTATCGTTCCAGCTTCGTCCTTCCACCTTCGCCGCCCTCCCCTGTTTTTCCCTACCTCTGGCCCTCGACCAGCACACGTTGCCATTCCTGTTCCTCCGCTCTTTATTGCTTCTATCAACGTGCCCCGGTTGATTTATACATCTATATGTTCCGTTCCGCTCTGTTCCGCGAAGAGAGCGGAGAAGGGCGGCGAGCGTGTACCTACTAGCGCGTAGGGACCCACCTTCCTCGCACGGGGTGGATATAACGTTATCGCGCATCTCTCGTTTTACGAAATCGTTTTAACCCTCGAGGATAACGATTATTATTTATTCCGTTTCGGGGGGTTCCGTGGGTTCGCGAGATCGACGAACAAGACGATTAATCCGATAACGACGATCAATGCACGTTTCGACGATCAATCGACGTTATGCACGTACGAGGCAAAGTTTCAGCGAGCAGCCTCGAAAGGCCGTATCACCGCCCACGATCCCCAGCTGACTCGCGTGGAAAGAAAGCATCGGGAACAAGGTTGCAAACAGTTTAAGCGGCTAATCGGCGGTATATCGAAGCGGTTTGGACTTTGTTCACGGAACGGAAGATCGAACAGGCGACAAGAAGCCAAGCTCGATCGACCGAGCGCTTGGCCACTTTATTTTTTCCCTCTTCCCTTTGCACACGTTGCCCGTGTGCGGGTCATTCGGCGGGGCCTGGCGTCTCGCGTGGCTTCGCGTGCTAATCCCTTAAGCGCGATCCTCGTGTAAACCCGAAGAGCTTCGGGATCGGATCGGTGCCAAGGCAAATACGAGTTGTTAAATACGCCGTGCACCACGTGGGGCGATAACAACCTACTACTCATGTTCGATACGCGTTCCGTGCCACGGGGAGCTCGAATGCCGCGTACGTAGCGCGAATAACTTGCCCCACGCTCGACCGCCTGCACGCTCGTTTCTCTCCAACCACCCGGCAACTCCCTTTTCTCCGTCACCGTATCCGCGTTCCACGCACGCTTCTATCTCGCGAGTTTCAGCAAACCACGCGGCACGAAGGGTGCTCGAGCATCGGCTTCGATCCGAGTATCCCCTCGAGTAGCCTCGAGTAGCCAGAATTTCCAAAGCCGTCGGACCACGCGTCCTTTTCCCTTCTCTCGTTTCTCGGAGAACCGTTCGCGACCTGGGATGGATCTCGATCGGACGATGATCGGAGCGCAGCTGCGCGAAATTCTCGTTTCGCGACGCCATTGCCGCGTAATAAACCGACGTCTCAGGTGCCGAGGCCTCGTACGTCTAATTTCCACCGCAAACGAGACACGGCGCCACCCCATTATACCCGATTACGACACGCACCTCCGACACTCCGCTCACCCCGACGAGATACGTCAACGGTAGCTCCGACTACACGCGAATCGATGCTTCCGTACAATTTTCTCCCCCTTCGGCCCCCATGGACAGCCCAATATCTCTCCGTCCGGTTGATAGGGCGTAATTAGTAGGCACGATGAACGCGTTCCGCGGCGCCATGAATTACTCCACGGTGGAAAGTTAACGAGTAGGAAAATTAAAATACGCGGTAGCCGGCGTTCGCGGCGTTTACCCGGCGCATCGACGATATTATCGGCCCTTAACGCACGTTATACGACGCTCGTTCCGGTTAACAGCGGTGAACCCGGCGCTCGGGCATAGATCCGAACGCGCGTATGCGATCGGATTGCCGAGAGGGATCAAAGATTCCGCTCGAAGCGGTTCGATCGCCGGCGATCGTTAATTATTGATCGAACAGCAGCCGGAATAAGGGAACCCGCGAGGCCGGCGATGCGTCTTCTTGAATTGTACAAAGTATCGCACCGACCGCACTTGTTGCTCCGCGCGCGTCCCGCGAGCGCAGCGCGCCGCGCCGTGCCGCTCGCTCTCTCTTCTCTCTCTCTCTCGTAACGATGTCACGCGTCCGCCGGCGAACCACGACGATACGAGACGCCGGGAGATCGCGAATCGATACGCAATTATCGTTCCCGGCCCCGTTACCCCGTTGTCCCATACCCGCCGTAATAACGATAAATCCGCGGACGGACCGTCGTAAAGAGCCGCGACGCGGCCGATAAACCGTAGGTAACACGAGATTTTGGTATATAGGGTAGACGCGTCTAATATATAAGATTGAATGCCGGCGACAATTAATTACGCTCGCCGCACGGAGACCGATTTCTGCCCCCGTCGTATTTCCTTAATTCACGAGCCCCGTCGAAAATATTATTTTTCTCCGGGGCGGAGGGACGCGGTGGGTGGAGCGGGGTGGAACCGCGGCGGGTCTCGTCCGATCTCGCATGAGCATAAAGCACGGACGATGCGCGCGTCCGAATTCCTCGAAAGGGTACCACCGCGTGTGCGTGCTACGTCATACGAGACCTGCCTTCGGGAACGCGGTATGATATGTTTAATAGCAGGATCACCGGGCCCTGGCTGTCCGGCTGCTTCTCCTTTTCTCTCATTCTCACTCTCGGTTTTACCTGCGTCCACCACCACCCCGCTCCGTCCACCCCCCGTTCCGCGCGGTTATTAATGGCAGCGTCGTCGAGCGGTCACCACCCAGCGTAAGAACCGGAGATGGCACCGATACTATTTCATACTTTATTTATTTACACGCAACCCGACACACGGCATCGCCGGATACCGCTCCACCGACGCGAATTTATGAAGTGTGGCGCGGAAAGAGGAGCTTTCCGCCCGTTCTCGCTACGCTCCGCGTCGCCTCGAGCGTTTCCGTTTGCTCCGACCGGTGAACCGGGTCTCGCCTAATCGCGATGATCGATAGAGACAAATGGCGCGCGCGGCCAGTTACCGCGAGTCTCTACTCGCCATGAGAATAAGAACGTACCTGTGCGGGTTTGTTCGGCGATGAGAAATCTCTAACCTTCTCGAGATAGAATACGCTCTAGAGTAAGTAGTCTGACACTCACCTGAAACAGAAAACGAGCAATGTTCGATTAGAATATTTCATCGTGGGATAGATGTAATTATTCCTCGCAGGGGACGTACGATTTAATTAAGAAATCAAGTATTCCGAATAATACGGGTATTATAAAATATCGGTTTACGAGAGTCGCGGTGAAATTGAATTTATCGATCTCTCGATTCGAAAAGGACGTGGAAGAACGCGCTGTTTCTGGTAGTTTTACTTTGCCGTTAATTCGCGTACTCGCTTGGTATCGGCGTTGCGTCGCCGGAAAGCGATCAAACTGTCCGTAGATCCACGGACGATAACGGCTTGTACCTGCCGAATTAACGACATCGACGTTTCCGATTTTAGCTTTTATCGTAATAGCCTTGGATAATTATACCGAGACGTTGGCGGGTAGCTAGGCGTAATTACGCGACCGAGTATCCGCGGAGCGGAGAAACTGCTCGCTGTAAACAACGTCGTTGACTCGAACGAGACTAAATGATCGCTTCTTCGAGATGTTTCGACGCGTTGGCGACAACTCGCTACCGGAACGAGTTCCTTTCTTCCTTTATCGCCCGGTCGCGAAAGCGATACGCGACGTCAGAGACGCGGGAATGCGAAACTAATTAGCAGTGGCCATCGTAATATCCGCGTCTCTGCAATTACCCGGTGTACACGGCTCGCCGGTTATAGCCGAGCGTATTCAAGGTTTCCCGCAGAAACCCGCAAACTTGATGCTCTCGTGGCGTGCGCCGGCTAAGGGTGGGAACTAAGGCTACCGGCCTTCCGCGGCGGTAGTCTTCGGGGACGGAGGCAGCAAAGGAGGCGAATTAATGACAAAGCCCGTCGACTCGTCCGACTTCTGCTACCTTCCACGGTGCTTCCCTATCGGCCTTGCGAAACGATAGGACTCTGCCCGATGTTCGAGATTAGTCACGAGGACGTTTATCTTCTCCTCGTCGACGAGGATCGATCTCTTGCTCGTCGATGAATCGGCGGAGAAATTCAAACGACCGAGTGGAATTTGGGAAAATTTGCGAAACCAAGGGTACCAAACGCAAGAGAAGCGAAGAGAGAAAGAAAGGTACGCGTCGGAAAATGGACGGTCGTTGTACCACGGAAGGTGGTTACACGAGGAAAAGTTTAGCGCTGCGAGATGGCATCGACGTTGGTCGAAATCGCTCTCGTCGCTTCTAACAGAATCGTTTCTAGTGGGTTGACACTGGAGAGCTTCCGAGTGGAGGGCGTCTGGGAAGCAGAAGCTTCTCGAAATTCCAGTGGGTCAGGCTGTGGATCAACGGAACTTGGAATCCGGTACATTAACCGACCACAAAGCGTACAGCCCCGCGCCGCGAATCGCTCGTAAACCGTGCAAACATCGTTCGCGACGCTTCCTTTCTGCACGAGCATCTAACTCCTCTTAACTGTCGCGCTTAAATGGCATTCTTTGCTTCCTCCTGGCAAACTCGAGCGCCGCGAAACCGTAGCCCATTAACGAACCAGCTTTTCCACCGATATTTATTCTGTGTGCGTCAGACGGAAGGGAAAGCGCAGGGAAATCTTTTGTCGACGGCAAACTACGCTCTTCAAAGCGGTCCGATCGATAGCAGTGGAATGCTCTTTCTTCCACGGAGTAACGTACTTATCACAGGGTGCATTAAGCCACGGTACGTTCGGTTTAAATCCTTACACGGGACTCTGCCTCTATCTCCATTGTAACCGAGCGTCTCGAATCGCGCGCGCGACGCAATCCCGTCAAATTTCTCGGATAACGCGATAAAATATATATCGTTGCTCCCAAACGACCCACCTTTCCCTATTTATGTCCCGTTTGCTCTCGCTGCTCCGCCGGAGAAGATCTCGTCGGGAAATCGGAAGGAGGTAATTCGGAAAAATACATCGGCCAGATATTCCATTTCGTTTCGACGACCGACCGTCGCGGTAATTTTAGGTATCGCTGACCTACATCGTCGCCAGCGTAATCCGACCTATCTACCGTACGAGATCGGGCCACTGCTTCGCCGGAATGGTCCGATAATTGTCCGTCCGAGATCTCGCGAGATCGCAGGAACGGGTTGGCAACGAGGGGTAGCAGCGATCCGGGTGTCCTCGGTGACGTAAAAAACGGATTCGCGTGCAGTTAAGTGGCCGCTGCTCGTTGCTACGGCGTTTGTCTAACCGGAATCGCGGAGCAACCCGAGGGAGCAGGGGGCCTGGAAAGCGCTGCGGCTGACGAACTTTTTAGAGGCACTTCTACCCTTCTTTTAGAGCAGAAATCAAATCGGTAATGGGACTATTGGAGGCGAAAGCTCGCGCACGGAATGGCCGTTTCTGCAGCGACGAAGCACCGCGAGACGTATCTATCTCGTTGGTCGGAAGATCGGGAGATCGGTAGGAGCGCGCGGCGGCCGCGGATCCATAAATCTCGGCTGAGCGATAGAGACAGATAATCTCCGCTTCCGCAGAAGTTGCACGGAAAGCCGAGTATACAATCCCGGTGGATATTAAACGGCACGTAAGACACGACTTTACGCCGCCTAGGAGATTTCACAGCGACCGAAAGCACGAGGATACCTCCGATCGCGGGCCGAGCGTTCTGGAAACGTACGACGAAGAGGAGAGGAGCGGTACGAATGGTACGTATCGTGGAGCAAAGGGTATTTACATAAAAATTTCCTACGGGCCGCATTAGCATCCGTAGCTCGGGATAATACGATAAATCGTTCGAGTACGTGGATCGTGATCCGGCAGAGAAAGAGGGCGGAATATTCGACAAGGTCCGCGAGCAAAGAAAACAACCACGAGCGATCGGTTTCATTGCGATGCGGCCACGATGCGGTCGCAGTCATCTCAGCATCGAATATATACCTGCTGGAATTCCTCTACGGATCAGTAGCTTCGCGATAGGCAATACAGGTACCGGTTATGTCACGGTATGCTCGAATACCCCGCGGGTCGAATCGCTACAGCACACGTACGACCTCCCCGCCGACTGGGACACTCCGCGGAGACAAAACGAGGTGAGAGGGACGTACGCGACGTGGTAGCACCGAGTGCCAATAATATCTTCATGGCACGTCGTGTCGGGAAGATATACACAGGAACCGGGTACATCGAGACTCTCGATAGGTAGTCCACTCCCTCGAGGGGGGTAGGTAGGTAGGTTGGTAGGTTGGTAGGTAGGTTGGTATGGGAAGATATACACAGGAACCGGGTACATCGAGACTCTCGATAGGTAGTCCACTCCCTCGAGGGAGGTAGGTAGGTAGGTTGGTAGGTTGGTAGGTAGGTGAGTAGGTAGGTGGGTAGGTAGGTAGGTAGGTAGGTACGTAGGTAGGTAGGTGGGTAGGTAGGTGTACGAGGGAAGACACAGGCGGCAGCGGAAAGAAAGTAAAACGAACTTTCTCGTCGGCACGAGGTGTCTCTCTTAACGATCCTTGGACCGACACCGGGCCGCTGTGTAGCCGGTTCGAGTACGAGAAAAATATTTCCGATCGGAATGAACGCGACTCCGGTTGATATTCGAGCATGCTCGTCGAACACGGGGCACTCGATGACCGATGAACGATCGTTATCGAGGACAGGTATCGGTACTCGCGTGTCCGTTACGCGAATTTCGTCGTGTCCCGTCGCGTAAGACGTCTCCTCGACGCGGGTGGATCCCTATCGAGGAATCTGCCGATCGGTCGAGGGTACCGGTAAACTCTCTCGGCCGAGCGGCGGGTAAAGCGCGATGATTTATAAGCGGCGTCGCGGAACCCCGCGAATAAATTTGCAGCACCGTCGAACGCGGATAATTCCAACGCGGAAACGCGTAAACGTTGTTACGCGCGGTCGAGGAAACGTTTGACTCGGCGGGCAACGACGACCATAACGTCGTCGGCGTCGAATTCGATGGTGGACGATGGAACGCGAGCAACGCGGGGAATTTATAACGCGACTTAGGCTGATCCGCGTAAATATTTAACAACGCGGACGACCGTACGGCGCGGAACGCGAATAATTTATTGCTTCGCAAATTTTTGCTACCATCGAAACGTTCCCCAGCGTAAAACCTCTCTCGTTGTTTAAGAAAGAAAAATATCGGGGAAGAAATAACGGAGATCCTCGCGTATCCTCCGTCCAGCTGAAAAATGTGTTCGTCCGCGGGCGCGTACGGAACGCAACAACGTTCCAAGTATTAATCACCGTGACGAAGGGGGGTGAAATGGGGAGATGGAGGGGTTGCGAAGTCGACGTTAAAGCCGCTCGACAGAATTCCGACCGACTGAGGTCAGATACGTTGAACGCGACATGCCGCAAACATTTATATACAGGGGTGAACGCACACCAACCCCCGTGTACGCAAGTGTGCCGAGACTATGGGAGCGAAGCAGGGTGGAGTAAGTAGGGGTAGCGACACGAGAGAGAGAGAGAGAGAGAGAGAGAGAGAGAGAGAGAAGGGATACCACTTGCACCCTGCCACGGTGGTCGTGTAATTATGTCGTGATTTATAATGATGGCGGCCAGTCGCCGGTGCGCAATTCATCTACTAAATGAAACGCCCGAACCTTGTCACGGCGAGTTCGTCACAGCGGCGAAGCCTCGACTTTTATTCCTATAAATTACGCGTATCGCCGTCACCGGAGATCTCGCGCGTAAATAAAAACGCGTAATCGTATTTTAAATCGCGTTTCCATCGCGCTTCGATCGAGCCTGCTTGTCCGTGGAAAAAGATCCCTCTCCGTCCCCGAACTCACGATCACGTCGCGATCTAAACGAAATTTCGCTTTTCCCCGATCGGATTTACCCGTTTATCCGTTGATCCGTTCTTGTTCGAATTTCGCCCCGCACTCGATTTCGCGCCTTAGAAACGAATGGCTCGGAACGAACGATAATGAGGATCGATGACGACGCATTTACCACCCTTCGTAACCGCAACGCGAACCACACCGCGAGGGTTAACCGGAACACGGGGATGGGAGCGCGTTCACGCGCGAGAAATAGCGTATCGCTGGATGAGCAAATAAAAATGACGCTCTTTATCAAATCGCGCGTTCCTCTTCAGCCGCAGCTGACCGTCGATCACACGCGGTGGCGCGATCCAACGGTGGACGCGAGCTCATCAATCGTCGCCCGGCCATGAACGCGCTCGAAAATGTGCAAGCTTGAATTTTTCCGGGATGAATCATCTTTTTCCTCGGGTCACGGTGCCGGCAATAGCTGCCGTTTTACGTCACCCCTGCAAGTCGTTTAAAAGCGTCGCTTGTACAACGACGATGACGTACTTTGCTTCCATTCCACGCCGAGACCAATTCCCCCCCCCCCCCCCCCCCCCCTCGAAGGACGGAGGAAGAACCACGTGCTGCATCCACTTCTGTTTAATTTCTATTCATGCGGCCACGTCGTTTTCCAGATCGCGAGTCAATCCCGAGAATCTCCTCGAGACGCGATGTACCGCCACCGCCTTCCGGCGAGGGATGGCCGGAAATGGCAAGTCAAAGGCAAACTCCGTTGCCTTCCGATCTCGAACAAGATGTTTCGAAGTCAATAGCGACGACGCGATTGTAATCCGGTGTCGATGCGTAACGAGCGTCTTGCCTCGTGTCGATAGATCGAATCCGGGAACGCTTTGCCGGCAGTGGAAAGTTAGATCTATCCGCGACGAGAGCGGATTCCAGGAATCGGAGATGAGTTGTGCCGATCGCGCTTCGACTGTCGCGACACGCGCAGACGATGCTCGAAATCGATCGCGAGCGGGGTACATGGACGATGGAACGAACCCTATCCGCATAGACGGCAGTCGTCTAGGTGGCGGTGCTCGCGAGTCTAACAACCGCCACCCTGTGGAACTATCGGTGCCGCAGAGTTGCTGCACCATGAGCTGTTCACCCAACTGCGTTGATTACCTTCCAAGACTCGGAGAGCGATATCCTTCTACCCGAAGGGACTTTGCGTCTCGTCTTATCCTTCCAAACATTCCCTCTTCCTCTGCCCCCCCCCCCCTCCCCCCGTCGCCGTTCTTGCTCTTGCCCTTCCGCTGTCTATACGCTATCTATGGCTCGTCCTCGCCTAATCCTCGGTCTTCGTCCTCGTTACGGAACGTACGCCTGTAATTCCTTTTCTTCCCAGCAGCTTCTTCCATCCAGTGCCCCGTAACGTTAAGTGCCCCGCCAACCTCTTCCGACTCGCGTCTTCTTTCTCCTCGGCGTCTCCTTGTTCGCCACGTTGGCCCCGGTCGGTCGCCGGATTCGCCGCCCATGGCCTCGTCGTTCAGACGTTCCATGTTTTTTTAAGTAGGTGGGATAAGGTCGTTAATGAAATTCCCTTCTGACCGGGGCGAGCGGTCGGTTCCTCTCGGCTAGTAGTTCCTCGGTGTTTTTCATCGGGTGCCTCGCTGAAAGGGATCTCCTAGGGTGGACGTAAGCGGGATCCGAGGGTTTTTCGTGCAGCACGCAGAGGAGAGAGGCGGGACGAACGACGACAGGTTCGAGGGCCCGCTGTCACGGTGCTCGAGATTGGCTGGCTTCTTTTCGCGATGACTCCGGATCTTCCGCTTTCTCTGGCCTCTGCCCTTGACAAGGTAGCCGCGCAAATGATCCGGAACGAGCAAAACATTCGAAACCTATTGCCCGCCGTTATTACGCTTATTAGACCCGGAAAGCCCGGACAATGAGAGAAAGCTCTCGGCAGAATTCGACGATGGTCACGGCCATTGTGCAAAGAGGCAGAGAGGGAGAGGGAGAGACTCCATTTGCCCGTTAATTGCACGCGAAGTTTATCGTGCTCCTTAATTAACGCGGTAAATCAACGCTGTCGAGTATATGATATTTCCTGTTTCCTCTGTTCCGAGATCGGACGGATTACCACTGTTCGGGGGTAGCAGGCGGACAGACACGCGTAACTGGAATGGTTGAGTTAATGAACGCGCAGCTATATTAAAAATATTCTAGCGCCGGCGGGGGAAAAAAATAACGGGAAGATGAAATAGAAGAAAAAAGCGAGGAGGAGGAAGGACAGCCGACGCAGACTTTTTCGTAATTTAGTCGACGCTTTGTTCAATTGTACTCCATTGTTCCGCGTATTTGCCGTCGCGGAACGAAATGCATCGCGAACGGCGGGAGATTTTATTAAAAATGTCCGCTTTCATCGAGCCACGTGCCCACCCTTGTTTCTGCCGTACTCTACAAACACGTAGTTAATCGAGAAAAATCAGTGCGTAAACGAGGAGGTATGCGAGTGGCGCGTAGTGGCGGCGCAGGGCCGGCGTGGCTGGGCACACGGCGGCGTGGCGTGGCGTGGCATGGCATGGCATGGCGTGGCGTGGCGCGGCGCGACACGCGCGTGCATCGTATGATTTGCATCGGCGCAGAGAATACACACGGTGTAATGGAGCACCGAGGCCGAGCAATTAAATTCCAATTTAATAAAGGCACCGGGGGAATGTCGACGCCACGGCGAAGTTTCATTTCAACGGGGCTGGAATCCTGAGCGTGCGACCGCGCGTCTGCCTCGCCGTGGTATGCGTATATACACGTTCACCGGTTGCGTTTCCAGCAACCAGCGACGAATCAATCACTGTTCCCCTGCAAAGCGATCGCGATGTTGCTATTCGATGCTACGCGACCAGCGGATAGTAGTCGAACCGTGGCGGGAAAAAAATTCCTTTGACCCACCGTAGCAGAACTTGAGCGTATAACGCGAACCCGGATTCGATTCGCGTTCGATCCGCGTCTACGCCCCTTCTCCCTTATCCCGACGCGCGATCGCGGCACGCGATCCCGGATAAGTAAAAGAGAGTAACGAGATTCGGCGTGGGCCGAAAACGAATCGATTTTCGCGGTTCGGTACCCCTCTATACCTCGAGGATCGAACGTCGGGTCGGTTTCCAAGAATCCTCCGCCACCTCTCCGGTCCGTCGCCGTCGTCTCGAAAATATCTGTCCAAACACGGTGCGGAACGAGGCGCGGAGCGAAGCGTGGGTACGGGTGAAAACGACGCGAGAGAGCGATTTGACGGATCGATCGGGCTAATCCGCGACAAGGAGCGACCGTGTAACGGGACGTGTAGTCGTTCGTGTCTACAACGGATCGGAGGATCTCGTGGAGCAGCATAGATAGAGGAGAGAAGAGCTCGAGGATACGTTTGCGGGGAGAACGGGATATAAAGGAACGATTCGGAAGCAATTCGGTAAGTACACGTCGATTTATGTCCGGGAATCGCCGATAGCTCACCTCCGCTATTTTCTCCTCCCCGTTTTGCCCTCCCGCCCGCTACTTCCCACACTCTCGAGCCTGCTCGCCGCTGGATCGTCGGGGGATGAGTGCTTCGTGAGATCCGCGAATGTTATTGTACGAGAACGCCGCTCGTTTCCAGGCTCTCCCCTTCATATTTTATACACCCGGTACATAACGCGCGGGAGAACGTCCCCGATGGTCTATCTTACGACGTTATTTGCGGAGTGGCTCGAATCGATGGGCCGTCCGCTGTCGATCCGTTTACTCGCGCCTCCTCGCCCCTGCGCCAGGGGTTGGTAGGCCGCGAGGAAACTTTGTCTCGGACCCTTTTGTCTAGCCTCCGATCGCGCGAAACATCCGATCGAAACAGCCGGCGGCAGAGAGACGACGAACAGTGGCGGTCGTTTCGGCGACGGAGGGTGGCGCGCGCGGTGGAATCTTCGATTCCATTTACCATCCGAATCGTAAATATGGTTGGCCCGAGTAGTCGGGGTAGAAAAATCGCGTCGTCGAAGTGAAAAACGGCGGCGCTTGCGTTCGATTTATTAAGTCCCATCGCGTTGTATCTTAGCCGCGAAAGAGGAGATCGCGGCCCACTTAATGCCATTACTCACGACACAGCGATTTCGTTGCGACGACGATGATCGATATCGATCCGGAGCGTGCCGGTTTCGCTGTCGTTATCGCGTACGCTTGGACGCACGCGCGGCATTCACCGGGCGGAACGCGGAGCGTTTTCACGCGGACACGCCGCTTTCATTCGAGTGTGACACGCGCGTCGCTCATCCCCAATTTTAACGTCCCTTTAATTATCGATTATTACGCTTTTTGACCCGTAATAGGCGGCAACGCGCAGGCACGCGGATTATTCGGCCGAGTTGCAGCTGCTGAATAATCCAACCGGCCACTGATGGGCCAATGTTTTTCGTACCGCTATCCCTCATTTGCTTTATCTCTGATTCTGACTAAGACTAATGCGAGCGATTCGCCCGATCGTTTGTAACCCCCTCTGACCCTCGCACTCTCGATCCGGCTAGCGCTCATTTACCCCCGGGAGCCACCCTCGTCTCCAGTCTTTTGCCGGCTAACAGGCTGTCATTTATCCGCCACGAACCGATGTCTGCTTAGTACGGACAAGTTCGTGGAAACGTCGCTATCGTTCACCGTGAGTCCATGTAACGCGTCTCCCTCTCGCCCCGCTTTTTCCCCCTTTTTTTCCTTTCTTTTCCTTTATCTTTCACGGTCGAAGATTAGTTCGTAAAAATGAAAGACGACCGAGAGATTGCGGTCGATCGATAGACGACGGAATTTACAGGACCCGCTAAGCGTCGGACGGTTAACGCGAGATAATTCCAGGAGAATTTACCGCGAGAACTTACGTCGCGATCGTTTTCGAATCGTGTCGGTATCAAACTCTCGTTTACCCCGAATCCGAAGAAGGAACCCGCGACGATCGGTCGAACTTCCCTCGCCTCTGTCGATGACACGGGATTTGCACGATCGTTCGAGGTACTTCCGCGGGGATGGCTTTACCGTCCTTCCACGATGTCGAATTTGCCGCTTCCCTCCACCCGAAACACTGACTTTCAACGGCCAAAACGGGGGAGACGGTTCAGCGAGCAAAAGTGGTTACGCTCCGATTCCTCCGTAATTTCGTTTTCCTTTTTCGGAAATCTGTTCCCGACGCGTGACCACGGCCCCGTTGAATTATCGCCAGGCATCGTTTAAGCGATATCCGCCGCGAGAGAGAATAAACGAGATAATTATTTCCATCGCGGTCGTGGCCGTTCGCGTTCTATTTCGTGGAATAACGTCGCGACGTTCGAGAAGCTCGCGTGAATCGATATCGACTCGATGCTCCGGTACCAGGCGTTCAACTTTTTTTCCCACACCCCCCTCGATCATTTTCTCCCGAACGCGCCCCCGCCGCGTTTTCGTCCGCAGATCCGCTCATCTTTCATCCCCCGTTTGCTTTTCTCCCTCGCGTCGTCTCGCTTTTTTCTCACGGACCACGTAACGTTCCTTCGTCATCGAGCGAAAAGGATGCCACGTCGGGCAGCACACACGCGATTCGCTGAGAAATTCGTTGGCTAATGAAATTAAATTCCAGCCAAGCAGCCCCCTCGTCCCCTTGCTTTCTCCGTCTCTGCCAGATCCCTGCCGGATCCCAGCACAGTTTATGCAACGTATTGAGTTCCTCCGCGTTCCGTCCTCCTCACCGCCGCGAAAGTCCATGCAAAAAGTAATCCAAAATAATCCCCTTTCATTCGGACGGGTCCCTTATCGTGTCGCGAGTTCGAGGAAGAAAACGAGCCCGGCAGGGGGAGGGGAACCGAGCCGGGGAAATAAAGAAGGGGAAAAGAAAAAAGAAGAAAAGAGAAAAAAAAAGTCGACACCACGGTTGGTCCTCGCGCACCGCTCGTGCAAATAATTGGAACGTGCTGAACCCCTCGACTTCCTCGCTACTCTTTTAATTTCGCTGCTGGCCTCCCTTAATTCGTCGCAGGTAGTTAGAGAAGACACTTCGGAGGATCGTCCCGATCCCACCCTCGACCCTTGCCCGACCCCTCTCGATCCAGACGTTTCCGTCTTTATCCTTGCATCGAATTAACGCCCGAGTGGAACGTGACGACGCCTGGTCAGACGACTCCTCCTCGCCGTCGACGACGGCGGTGCCACCCTCGTGAAAATACTTCGAAAAACGACGCGAACAGGTGAATTTTTACCTCGGATTACAGAAACGATGACCCGGGGCTGATCGAATCGATGGGAAATCGCGTTACGGGAATCGCGGAAAATTCGCTTTGCAAAACGTGATCGCGCAATCGCGAATCCGGTCAAACGAAACACCCGTTACTCTGATAAACGAATCCAAGTCCCGACAGTTTCGATCGTTCGCATTTTGTTCGTTCGCATTTCCAGTTCGTCGCGAGCGTAAATCGTGACTCGTGATCGTAGAAAACGTCGTGGCCGCGTTACGCGATTTCAAGTCGCGCATCGCAAAAATAATAGGAAAATAACCGGAAGAAAAATCTCTACCAAATCCAGATATACTTCCCGGGTATTGCAAATTCGGAGGCCGGCGAGAGGCTTGCGGCTGTTTGCGTACACGGTTAATTAAAAACGGCACTCGCGGTCGATTTTGCGGCTTTCTCGGCGGATCAGCCACGCGTCGAGCAGGTTGATGTACCTACCCTCGGGATAAAAAAAGGAACGGAACAGCGAGAGAAAATTGATCAATCCGTAGGCAGGACTCGACGCTGGGCGGCGATATAAAAACGTTCTCGCCATAAATCATCGTTACCATAAAATACTTTTCTTGGATTACCGTCACCCCATCGGGAGAGTCGATCGAGACTCTGCGAGCCTATCTTTCCGAGGAGAGAGACCCTTGTCACCGTTCGATGGAAACGATGAAAGAAGATTTCAAAGCGGATTATTGGCGTCTGCTAAAAACGCGCTCTTCGGCCGGGGCGTCGAAGATCGAGCGAGCCCAGAGAGAGGGACACTCGCGCAGAGTTCAAGGCACCTCGATTAATTGCCCTTCCTTATACATTCATCTCGGGGAAGCTCGATCCCTCTCCCGTTTCATTAGGACCATTATACGACGCGATAAGCTCTGATTACGGCAGTATCCAATCGGCTTCCATTTCAGGGTTAACATTACAAGCAATAACAGATCGATTTCCGACCGAGTTCGCCGTTCGTCTGCTCGCGGATATTTTCTTCGCGTCTAATTAATCTACCCGACGTCGCGACGCCGTTCGACGTCTTCGAACGGGCATGATAATCGATCGCGTCGATCACGCGCGGGTGATTCGACGAGTAACCCAGTCGGCGAGAGTTGGCATCGCGGATCCCGAGGCGCGGTGCGCCGCGGCCTAATAACGCGTGGAACTCGCAAAGCCCGAAGGGTAAGCGTGAAGGTAGACGGAGAAGGGCCGGACAAAGGGCGAGGCAAGTTGGCACGGAAGTCGGTTCGGTGACAAGTATATATAATAGCGGAGGCTGGTCGGTTACGTTAGGCCTAGTTGCGAAATACGAAGCAAAGGGTCGGTCCGTAGGATTTAGGGTCGGCGCGAGGTTGTGGCCGTGCCGTAGAGGCGCGTGCGAGAGCCGGTGAATCTTTGATGGGGCATAGGTCGTGGCGGCCAACCCTCCGTTATCCGGCGAGCTTTCCCCACGAGGAATCCCGGAATGGCCAGCAACGGTTAGCGTCTGGCCACATCGGAAAGCTCGGCGAGCAGCGGTTCGGGCAGTAAGCGAGAGACCCGAGCGGTCTAACGAGCACGTCTTTTTCCTAAACGCCGTGCACGGGCCACGCGTAAGTCTTCCGCCGGCCAAACGTAGCCCTAGGACCTTGCCCGGATCTAATCTTCCCTTCGATTATTCTCGCGTTATCCGATACGGGCTGGACCACGCGTCGAGATGATCCACTTTGCCGGGGAAAATCCGTGCGCGAACGCTGGCTGAGGGATCCTCGCGGAGCCGAGTACGCGTTAATTCAAAATTAAAGCGACCGGCGAATCACGTCTCGCGCGATAAGACGGCCAAGTTTTAGAGCGTGGAATCGCGGCGGAAGAGAAATAGCGGTCTCGTGGCGGAACGGGAGCGGAAGGTTAAAGGTGAACGCTTTACCCAACTTTTTCTCGCGGTGTCGTTGCGGTCACGCCGCTACCGAACTTTCACCCTCCTTTCTAATGCATATTCCGCCCGCGTGTGCGACTTTGTCCCACAATCTCGGCTGGCTCGCGTTTACGAAAACTTCTACGCGAAGTAAGGGAAAAGGGGTGAGCTCGACTTCGATACGAAGTTAAAGTCCATTTTTTCTTTTACGCGCAAACGTGTCGTCGCCGCTTACGCTGGCGCCATCGCGAGGGTCCCGAACTCGTGATCCAATCCTCTCGGAGGAGCCTTCCTCTACAGAAGCGTAGGTGCGACGCGTGGGTAGCGTTCCATCGTTTCCTTCCTTCTTCTTTTCTCTCTCTTTTTCCTTCTTCCCCCCGTTTCTCTCCCTGTCTCTCCTTCTTTTTTCCGCGGCTCGGTGCGCGAGCCGGCAAAGGGAGAAAAAGCCTCTCCGCCGGGTCAAAACGGGCAATGCATTCGTTGCATGGTCGCAACGTAACGAGGCCATCTCGCCCCCGGCAGGTCGTTTCGCGCTCATCGAGGTCAGACGGAAGTAAGAAACGGACCGAGCCTACGAAGGAGGTTAAATCTCTTATCTGGCAGACAAAGCTCGCGCGCACCACGGTTTCCTTCTCTTTATTTTTCCTTATCCGCTTTTTACATTCCTCTCCGCTCCTCGTGTCCCCTTTTTCGCCTTTTTTCCCCGCCGGTAATCTATCCACGTTCCCGGCGGTCGGATGGCACGCGGTCCCCGCTTCCTAAGACACGATCCCACGCAGAGAGCACGAGGCGTATCGCGACCGGGTTCGAGATGCGAGGAACGAGTGTACAAAGTCGGGTAACGAGGATCCCGGCTCGACTTTGCCCGCGGTTACACGCTCCCGCGATTTTCCCTCGGATCGCGATGGCCTCGAGTTTGCGAAATGCGGAAAGAATTCGGGCCGCCACGAGGCGCGTCGCGAACCGAGTAGCGAACTCGAGGAAATTCGCGTGGAAATTCGAAGCGCCGCGTCGTCGAGAGGTTCTCTCGTGTCTCTTGAGCCACTCTCGCGAAATTCGAGCGCGTAGTCGTTTCGACGCGACGAGACGCGCCGCGAGGGCCGGAGTTTTGGGGCCGTTTTACGACGCAAGCGCGACGCCGAACTCGTCGTCGTTTCGAAATGCCGCGTTCGATCGTCGGCTTTAACGCGGTTATGCGCCCCGCGTGTGTTTCCGTTTGTCAATTCTCCCTGCATAAACGTCAGCGGTCGTGAAAAGCTCGGGGAAAAAGCCCCGGGGAGAAAGCGATCGCGCGATAGCCGTTGATTCCGCTTTACACGAGTCAATATACGCGCTAAGCGTGCAAACACGCTCGTTACAAAAATTCGAGGAGGGTCCGGTCACGGAATAGGCGGCAGACGGTTAATTCGCTCGCGGATTAACCAATCATCGCGTATCATTGATACCGAAATACGATTTCCGCCCACTGCCCGTTCGAATCCAGTGAAATTACGTCGAATCGGCCGCGGGCGCGCTAAACGCTAACGAAATGCCGTGCAGTCGTGATTACCCGTCCACGGCAAACTTTTTCCATGAATTTTTCAAAGCCGTGCGCATACTCGACGAGTCTTTTCAATCGACCGATCCGAAAACGCTTGGAAACCAACGCATCGCTGGAAAATCACGTCGGAAAGGGGACTTCGATGGTCGCGGTGAAGAGAAGAAAGTTGTCACCGACGATACACGCAGGTATAGCGACGGCGACGACCACGGCGACGATAGATCGGATAGATTGAACGACAAAGTTTCGCGTCTATGCAAAGCAGGTTGTTGCTCGAGCGAGCGTCGAAAAAGAATTTCGCAGGGCGGAAAGAAGAAGAGAAAGAAGGGTCGGGTATCCCTAAAGCGGGATAAAGACGAAGATGGGTAGGAGGTGTGGGTAGGGTGCAATTAAACGGAGTGGACACCACCCACCGATAGCGCCCGGGATAACTTCCTTCGGCGAGTGATTAAATTTTAATCCACTTCTAATTAGATTTTTTGCCAAACCAAACGCAAGGGCAACCCGTCGCCTCGGTCCCGAAGAGGCAAACCCGAATACCGGCTGCTCGCGAGAGAGACGCTAGGCTTCCCCCCCAACCGGACCTGTCCAGCCGCGCTAAAAGGATTTATTTTAATCGAAACTTTTTAACGAGGATCGGTTGTCCGATATTTTAATGTCGTTAACGCTAATTCAACCCGGCCGGGGGCAACAGGCTACCAAACATTTAGCCATCGCTGCGAATGAAAGAAACGCGCTCCCGTTCAACGTTTCCGACCGATTCTCTGCCCCTTTGATCGTTAATACGCCAACTTCCTGTTTTCAATGGGACAAAGCGGAATCGTTCGTAGAAAGCGGGGCGAGGGAATCGATGAAAGGGAAATCTACTTTAAACGCAGCTTCCCTCGCATTTTCCCCGCTTCCTCGCCCCATCGCCCCCTGGGCCCCTGCTGTCTCTCTCGCCGTTGGCTGGCGTAAACTACCGAAACGTTAAATTCTTTCCACGATCTCGGGACGCCTAAATACAGACATTATCCGCCGGTAGCGCATTTCCAGCGGGCCGGTCGTTCGTTTCTCCGTCGCCGGAGTAAGTAAATCTCCAAACATCGTTGGAGACTAATAAAAGAGAGCGGTGGTAGAGGAAAGGGAGAGGAAACGTCCATGGAACGCGTCCATTTCCTCGATCAGCCTCAGGCGACGGAGCACGATAGAAACGGTCGGGTTCGCACAGCCCTGGGGGTCTGACGTGGACGAATCGATGGGCAAACAAACGACGGATTTGGCTGGTTTCCTTTGGCGGGTTGGGTAACGCAGAGCGCCGCCGGACCATCTCTATGCGCCCGGCCTCGGTGCTGCCCGTTCCTCGTGTCCATTCTACTTTGCATGCGCACATTCTGCCAAGCCCCATGGACCGTCGTCGTACGTTCGTTCCGCCGCTAGTTTCCAGCGAGCATCGATGATTCGAGCGTGTAGGCAGCGGAGCGCGCCAAGGCCCCTGGTCAGCAGTTACCGCAAAGTCAGTTCTATTCTAGCAGGGTCGACCTAGCCAATCCGGCCAGCCAGTCAGCTCGCCCGCTATTCCAACTAACCGTACCACCAAGGAAGCTTCTAATACCGTGTACCCCGGCCGCCAAACTCCTTCCACCCTTTCTAACTGGCTGCCAGCCCCTCTCATCCGCGTCGTACGGCCATTCTCTTAATTGAATTAGCCGGCCGGAATTAGCAATTTCGGATTAGCCTCGCGGTCTCTTCGACCTTTCACGGCGGAACCTCGGCCACGGCCCAACGAGATCGTCCGCTAATAACGTAACTGCTATTAAAGATCGGCCTTTACGCTCCAAGGCTACGAACAGCCGGCCAACGATCGCGAGGGATGCTCGAGAAAAATGGATCACCTCACGGGAGTAGCCCGGAAGAGAATAACAGCGGATCGCGTTCGCTCCACGCGGTTCGAGCGTAAACGCTCGGGACAATCTGTTTAAAAGTATCCTTTCGTTTCGGCCCGTGTTTCCCCAGCTACTTCTCGCCGCGGTTCACGTTCTCGGCTATAAACTTTACGGTGGGGTTAAACGTACGTTGATAAAATATACACGACCAAGACGAGCGAACGAACCGAGGAACGAACGTGGAAGAGAGCGAGAGGAGAAGAGGATTAAAGGAAATAAAAGTGCAGAGTCTATTCGACTTCCTCCCACGGATCCGGGGGCCATTTCGTTGCTCGGCGTAGACAGATCGACCATACTTATCCGTCGATTTTGATTTCCTCCGACGTCTAGTACGTTTCTGGCCATCGAGATTTTTTCCTCCCGACGACTCGTTAGACCACGCGTCTCATCGACGTTTCCTTTAAACGTTACCTATCGATCACGTCGCGCCGCGGAAGATTACTCGCGACACGAAGCGAGACCTTATCTCGATTGATCGATTTTAATTAATTACCCCCCGAGAACAACTCGCCGGACTCGAGACGTAATTTAGCGACGGGGACGCGCGGGGTCCCGTGGCAGGATCCACGGAAAGGTAAAAGATCGATCTGTCTTAACCTTTCCATCGGGCGAGTGATGGATGCCGGCATTTCCTCCGTCATTTTCTCTCCCCGGTGCGGCAAGATTTATGCATCGAGCAACTACCAGCCGACACGCATACGCGTCTGTCGATATATGTAAATGTAGCAGCCGCGTGCCCTGTGCGAGCCTGTCGCACATCGAACGCGACAATCGGCGAGCGGAACGCGCGGAAAGGCGCGTATGCATCGGCGGAAAGAAGGAAATGCCGATAAAACGTGCCACGGGACAAAAGACGCGCCGTAACGTAGGTAAATGGAAAACTGACGCGATTCCGAAGGTAAAGTTTCGCCAACTACGGCAGCAGCTTGGCGCCGCAACGACACGTGTTCGCAGTCAATGGAAATAAGATCTAACGCCGAGCACGCCCGGTTTCCGCGGCGTTCGCTTGAAATCCAGCCGAGGGGGATCATTTGCGTACCGTTCGCACCGTTTACGCACGATCGCTAGACTCGATACCACGCTGCTCGAGAACTTTGCTGAATTTTGCATCTTGGACGTTGCATTTGCATCCGTCGTCTGGGACGAAATCGTCGGGATTTGCGGAGGAAAGGTGTAGCCTTTTGCAGAGAGAAACGTTCGCTGAAGGAAGAATGGCGAAACGTTTCTTGGGTGTCGAATGATTCCAACACCCGAGACGATGACGGAAATCGTTGATAGTTCTCGCGAGTCGTCTTTCGATTCTTCGGGTGCAATGGACGGGTCGCGTCGTCGCGAGCTTCGGGTACTCGTTCCTCGACTACCGAGCTACCGTGCAGGTACTCGTTATCCGATATTATTACCTACTAATACCCGAGGTTCGACTGCCGTCGCGCAGAGGGTACTTAGTAACTCTAGATCCGGCAAATCGGATCTAGCCTGACCCCACCCTCTGCTCTTCGCTTCCGTACGCTGCGCGCCCGCTACCATATTTATCTTTGCCTCGATCTTTCTCACGACCGAGGTCTCCGTTCGACGTGGATCGCATGCGATCCCGCCGTTCCCGCTCCTCTCGATCGAATCGAGAGACGCGCTCGCGCGCGAGCTTCGAAATCGCGTAGCATCGTCGTTGTCTAATGTCCCGTCGAATGAGATCGTCGAATAGGAATTTTCGTAGGAAAATTTCCTGAGACTATCGATGATTATCGGCGAGCGATCGAGATCGGTCTATCGGTGGAAGCGAACGATCGACGACGGAAGCACGGCTGAAAAATGTCAAGTGGATTATATTACCGGTATTAACAGACGCGCTTAGAAAACGAATACCGAATGAATTATACGGGGATGCGGTTATTCTCGGCTTGCAGGTGTACCGAAAGCGAGAAGACTGGCTTTTTTTCTCCGATGCCAGGCATCGCGATGTCTCATCTAATCGCCGGATCTTATAATACGCGACTACTTACAAGATACGGTAGAATGCATCTTACGTTACCACCGCACGTAGGAGCGCGTTATTCACGAAAATGGTAAATATTTCAAATAAACCCTGACTGCCTGCCGGACATATATCTTCCGGCTCTATCTCTGTTAGCCCCGTCGAGCAAGGTATATCATATTCACGCGTGCATGCATCATGGTTAGTGCGTCGTGCTTGTCGGGCATCAGCGTGCCGTATCCTTAACCCGCGCCACCATGTATCCGCGGTTCGACTTCACCCACCGCGACTACGTAAGAAAAAGGAAACCGCGAATAATCGCGAAATCATCGATCGCCGATCGTCGATCTCTCCGATCGTCGAGTAAGAAGAAACGCGAATAGGATCACCGGCTTTCGCCGAGTATCCACTGTCCTTTTACCGCGATAACTGGCACCGGAAGCGGATAAAGCACGAAAGCTCGACGGCGTTTAGCGAGTAGAGCCGATGGTCGCGTCGGTGATCGCGTGGACGGGGTTTCCACGGACGGAATGGCGGAAAAACGACGCGTCTTGATACGGAACTAAAGGCCTCTGTATAGGTGGCCGGCGATAACCGGATCCGCTCACGGCCCCGTGAGAAACCGTAAAACGAACGTTATTGCCGGCGACGTCACCGAATTTCGGATCGATCGGGCAGACTGTCGGCCCGGGGCCAATAACGCGAGCGTTCGCCGGCGATTTCGAGCGATCGCGCGTCCACCGTCGCGCCATGGAAATGATCGGACGTGGAAGAGACGATGGGACGGAAGGCAGGAGGGTCCTCTCTCGGTCGCCTCTGTGGCCACGTTTATCGTCCACGGCCGGCCACCGCTGGTGGTCGATCTTTTCTTTTTTGTCCGCCGTCAGCCAGTCGCGACTCTCCTCTCCTCCCGGCTATCCGCCCTCCATAACCCCATGCTATTAAATCATATCAGGTTCAGCCGGCAATTATTTAGGTATTAGCACTCTTTCTCCCCGCGTCGCGTTCCCGTTTCACTGGAGCGGGCCGGCACGGCGCTTTGCGGCATCGCCGCCTTTTTATTCGCGTGCTCCGAGTTCCGTGTAGCGCGTTATTCGGCATTAAACGAGATTCCGAGTCGGCTGGATAATTTGCATCTGGCCCCGTCGCGTCTCGTTTTCGAGGAGGGAGCGTTCACGGGGCAGATTTGGTCGTAGGCGAGGACAGTTTCCTAAAAAGCGTGGCGTGCGCGCGCGAAAGGGTAGACACGGAGAAGGACGCGCCGCTGCGACGGGGCCTAAGCTAGTCGAACGCTGCGTCGCGACGCGTCGCGTGACTCGACGCGGCTCGAGTCTCCGTAGGCGGTCGTGTGTCACTCGGAAAGTAAGGAGACTCGGTTCGTCGTCGTCGTCGTCTGGTTTCTCGCGAGAGAAGGAACGCGTGCGCGTTAATGAGAGGACCGGCGTATAATGAATCGAGATCGATTTCTTGGTCACGAATCGGACTTACAAATCGCGCCGCGGCTACCTACCTGTTCGTTCGCCGAAAACCACTCGCGTATAATTTATTGGATTCCTCCTGTGCGTCTCCGTGGCTAACAAGCTATATCTATCACTCGGCAATAATTCAGCGGAAAGATCCCAGCCGGTATTTATTACCCGCGTCGTCGCAATAGAGGAACGGGGGACCGCGCGAACCCCCTCTCGAGCCAAGCCGAAAGAAGCTAAGCGACTACCGTTTCTCCACCGAAGACCAGACAGTCAAAAACTAGTCTTTGGGTCGCTGGGCCCACGCAACCAACGCGTTACCGTTATTCCGTCGCTACGAACCGGAGAATCGAAACGCGTACGCAAGTATACGAACGCGAGAGAGTAACGAGAGTCGAGGGATCGAGCGCTGTAAATAATCATTTCCTGCCGGCTCCTGTTTACGCCCGTACCTGGCCACGTCCGCGATGCATCCTCGCGTCCGCCTCGAGATTCCACGGAATGGTTGCACGGAAGGTTGCACGGAAGGTTGCACGGAAGGTTGCACGGAAGGTTGGACGAGCGCGGCAGAGGGTGGCGACGGGGTCGCCGGCAGCGACGGTGGCGGCGGCGGCGAAAATGTCGGTCATAAAAATGTCCCGGTAAGGAATGGCCCCGATGGAGAAGAAACCAGACGAGCTCTCGCGGCCGAGCGTGCCTTCGGGATGGCTTCTCGCTGCATCGTCCGGCCTGGACGCGGTGTATCGTGGGTGTGCATCGTCTTCTCGTTTATACCGGCGGACTTTACGGCGCAAGTAAGTGCGGCCTGACCGTTCGACCCTGGCCAACCTCTGCCTAACGTGGAAAACGAGCCGAGCGGCCCTTCGAGATCACCGGCTAACATAGGGCCCGGTACTTAACCTCGTTTACACGCAAATTCGAATAAAGCCGCGCACCGTATGGCGCTCTGCTGGCCTTTATAGATCTACCCCGTAACTCCCTAAGTATCCGGGTGTGTAAAGGGCCCCAAACGCCACTACCGCTTGCCCGTCAGCACTTTTTTCATCCGTCCCGTATACTCCTCTTTTATGACGCCTCGTTGCACCCCGTGCACCTGTAAACCGCTAACGAAGGAACGGACAGCCACGCATACGTGCGCGGCGTATCGACGATGCGTCCGGCAGATTTACTCGGTTCCTCCGATGCCACGAAATTTATTCGTCGATTACGCCGGACAGGACAGCGCGCGAAATGGTGCCTTGCCAACGCGATAAAAACGAAACGAATCGTTTCTCTCTTAGCATCCTTCGCTTTCCATCTTTCTCGAGGCGGACTTTGCCCCTCGACCACGGGGGGAAAAAAAATAAGCCGATACAACGGTATTCGATTATCGTCCCGATATTTAAACGGATAACGAAACGAGCGTCGCCCCGTGCGTCGTGACCACTTTCGATCCGTTCTCGCTTTCTCCGACCTTTCCTCGCTCCTCTTCCATCGGAAGGATCGGTAACAGTCGCGACGGCGAGACTAACTGCTCGTTACTTCGTACTTGGTCCATTTTCAGCCAGACAAGAAGATGACACGTTGCCTTCTTACCCTCCGCCCATTTATCTTCCCGTTCTGCCCCTTTTACGCTGTAATCTGCTTTTGCTGCGAAACACCACGCTGCGCGAGCTACACCGAGACGTCTGCGACGGATAAATTGATACCGAAGCTAGGCGGTTTGTTCAAAAGTATATGCAAATGCCGTGCCACGAAAGCATTCCTCGATGTCCTTCTTCGGTCCCTCGAGTAAAATGCATCGCGGTAATTTAGCGCGCCTCTGATAGCTGGCCTCGATCCGCCAGGACGACGCACACCTCGCGAAATGGCTGCGAGTATATCGCGTCGTGTTTTCCAAACTACCCTGCACCGCGCGTAGATCCCTATCCGGCTCGCGAATTCGCGTCGCGATTTCGTTTAAACTTTCGACCGCGGCGTAATTATTCTTCGCGAATATCTTCCGGGTTGTCGGAAAAATATACCTCGCCGAAAGTGCACGGTTACCGGTCGACCCAGCGTATTACCTTATCGCGACAGATTCGCACAATGGCGGAAAACAAAAACACGGGCGATAATCGCGTTTCCCGTTTAACCAACCCCGGCTCGAAATCATATTTCACGCGATTTCAATCCGGTAATCGATTATGCGATAAACGCGAGAAATTACCGCAGAAATTTTACGTGGTCATCGACGCGCCGCGTGCCCGGGCGACGGTACAATCGGGGCGAAAAATTTGCCCCGCTGCGGGAAAGCCGATTTCGCGTCATAAAACGCTTTTTCGTTTTATTTCGTCGTAAAATTTCGCCGCGTGTAAAGGCGAGAATATTTTATTTATATTTGAAAGTTTATCGACGGCCGCGCGCTCTCCCTCGTCGACCCGCTCATATTTAGCCTTATATTTCATTCACGCGGATATTTTCTTCGCTCGTTCTCGTTACGATAAATTTCAGTCCGATGGCCCGTGTACCACTTACCGAAATGTCCAATAAATTCTAACGTATTAAATTAAATCGAATATACGCGGAGCGAGGTACGCGTCGCGTGACGCGAGACCCGATCGCGTTCGAGTAAATCGACGTTTTTCCGCGCCCCGAGATCGCAACGCCCATCAAAAAGTCCTCCGGATTGTTCGCCAACAGAGCGTGCACCCCCGAATTATCGGAATCGTTAGCCCCGTAGCGTCGATCGGAACCGTCGTTAGATTCGAGGGCCTGTATGAAGAATACGGGAAGATGTCCATCGACTGGAGCACCCTCTCCTAAATTCACGGTCCCCTAATGGTTTTCTTCCTCGAAAGGACGAGCACGTTCCAATTAAGTGTTGACTCTTACGGATCTCGTCCATTCGTAAAACTAAACCACTTACCCGAAGAGCGAGCAGCTCTCCGGCTACGAGCTACGAAACCAAGTAGATTAAATCGTGTTAAACTGTCCGACGGTGTTTTTAAACGATTCGCGACGTGAGATCGCGAACAAACGTCCGGGACACCGATTTCAACCCTCGATGGTACGAGTTACCACCCTGCGCCATCGACTTGGACCCTGCCCGAGTCAGTTATCCAGGTGTAAATACCGTTGTCTCGATGATCGAAACTCGGAAAGCGAGATCGGAGGTATCGACGCGCGGAAATTACCGCGTCGTTGGAGAAATTTTTACAACGGAGAGTCGAAAGTGCTCGGGAACGTAACTCGCTACCGCCTAACTCGTTGCATCGTACCGGTTCGCCGAGAAGATGCTTAAGTCGGATCGTTGATGCATTCGAAATTGGATATAAGCGAGTTTTTCTTATTATCGCCACGGTAACGAGCGAATGTTGCAAAAAGTATCAATTTCGCACGGTTTATACGGTATAAATTCGATTAGAATGCATTTGATTGAAACATTATAAAAACGTTATGAAGCTATTTAAATAAAGTACAGGCTCGTTCGTGAAAGGCAATTTTATAAGGAGCAGCTTAATACGATTCACGGTTGCGTCTCGCGCAACTACGGGGCGGTTAGCTTTAAAGCAGGCACGAGCATTAAGGGAAAAAGAAAAAGGTAACTCGACTACCTAGAAATTCCTTCGATAAACTACGGAGGCGGCGTAAAGGAACGTTTACGAGTACAGCTGAGCCGGTGTGTAGCAGAGGTGTAGCAGAGGTGTAGCAACGAGCGAGAGAGCGAGACGGAGAAAGATATTGCTTCGGACAAGCCAATTAGAGAAGGATGAGTTAGATGGCACGTCTTATATATCACTGAGTTTCACCGATGGCTCTCCTCTCGCCCGTTGTTATTCTGAAAACGGTAACCCGTTCCTCGGGACGCGTTGCTCTACATGCAAACACGCAACGAGAGAAGCGAGACGGCCTTCCAGTGGGTCGACTGTAAAATGACCGGTTCCAAGTTACCGTCCGAAGGGAAGCGTTGGAAGAAATAATAAAATGTAGGCGAGACTCTGAGCTAGCTGATAATTGGCCACCGTCTGTTTCTTCGCGGGCAGCCCCGTTCTCCTTGTCCCCGTTAACTCTTAAACTAATTACGAACGCGTGACGGAGAGTAACAGAGACGCGGCCGTAAAGCGAGCAACGAAACGAGGAACAAAACGAGGAAAGGTACCACGCGTATGACGCTCGTTGGTATATTCCGTGATGAATCGCGCACCGAGTTCTGGAATCGATGCTCCACGAAGAAAAGGAACGCGCGGCGACGGATACACGGCGACGTTCGAGCCGGTGGAAACGCGAAATTAGAACGAAGACGCGATATCCGACGGGGGAAATTTAATAAAGTAAAAAAATGGAAGGAGAAAAATTTCGCTCGACACGGACCACCAGGGATCCACCCGTGGTACTCGCTACATGCCTGCGGAACTCGACGCGGACACCCCCGAACGCGCACCCCCGAACTCGCACACGGTCGACCGTGAGAACTCTGCGGAGACTCGAATTCGACGTAACATCCCTAAACGTACGGAATTACGTATAGACCGCAGCAGAGCCGTACGACTCTGCTCCGAATCGACACCTCACGTATTACACTCCAGAATTTAGGGCCCAGACCCCAGGCTCTTGACATTTGACCCCGGGCTCTCGACCCTAGACCGCTAAACTTCTATGAAACGGACGTAATTTTCTATCGTTTTCACGGCACCGTCGTAAATTCCTAACGTCTGATAGAGGAATGTCTGTATCGAACTTGCCATTTACCGAAACGCAGCAAGGATAATCGGATATTAAACTCTTGGCTTACCGTTGATGTTCCAACGATGGCACGTGGCACAGTCAACGGCAAGGTTGGTCACGCGTCGAGACACTCGCGGCACGTCCGAACACCAGGAAGAACAATACACGACTGAGACAAAGAAAACTTGGACGAAAATTAGCCTCGAGGCTACGCGAGCCTAATCCGCTTGTTTACATCGGACGTATCTAGAAGCCTCGCCTATCGACCACGATACTCGTGTTTGGTTTCATCGCCTTGCCAGGAGTCTCGCGCAATATTCTAGAACTTTGAAAGGACACGAATAGAAGATTCGCGTGAAATACGCGATGCCGAAAGGTCCTCGCTAGCGGCAGGAAGAAGAGAATACGTGAATGATCGAATTATACCAAGGTTCTTCTTTCCATCGACCACGGGTAGCCTGCAATTATAATCGTGCAGCTGCATCCAGTGGCTCATACCGGCCAATTATCTTGTCTCAATGTAATCTATAATTTCAAACGCGGTCTCCTAAGGAGTCTATCATTAAATACGGTATTTTTAGGACTGTTGATTACACCGTTAATTGGTCGAGAAAGGTTCCGCTCTTAGCGGTGTCGGTTAAGTATCGTCTATTAAACGGTCGATGGAGCACATAACCGGATAGAAAAATCTCCGTATCGTTGGATACGCGTTACGGTTCAAGCACGACCGCTGCTTCCTGCGATCAACCGGTATCGTCGCGTTTGGTACGCTCGCCGGACGCGGAACGGGTCGCTTAACGAGCAATAATTTGGCAAAAATGAATATTTTTTTCCTACCCTTTTTCATCGTCTCGGTTGCATCGTTGCCGAATACGGCGATGGGTGATTAATTTCATCGAGGTTATTCCGCGCGATACGAAAGTTCGGCTTGGAAACCGTATACCTACGAGATCTACCTCGTCCGTTAGCCGGCAAAAAATGTTGATTACGTTTTAATACCGAGTCTAATCCGCAAAATTGATTACGCGCTCATTAGCGGTACTTCTTTCCAGCGATCCATCGCGAGATAATTTTTAATCTCGGCGTCTAAATCGAGGACGAAAATAAGGAAAGGACCGCGGAGGGGGAGGGGGAAAAAAAGCGAGAGGCACGCGGTTTTCCGACGCGTATCGATGTCCGAGCGGTTTTCCGCGGGCCTAGACGTCCGCGTGACCGTAATCGAGCGTGAAATGGATTTACCCGGGGGAAAAAAGGGAGAACAAACACGATTATATTCGGTCAGTCACGGCTTGCCACGCGAACGGATCGTCATACGTACAAGAATACGCTTTTATCCAAATATGCATATCGTAATTTGTCTGGAGTGGCAGGGAGGCGCGTAGGGGCGCGAGGTGAAACGGAAGCAGCGGCGAATAGGGAATAGCCGGGGATATTTTAGAGCTGGCCAGATTTACGAACGGAACTGTACAGAGCGCGGAATAACAAGAGTTCGGTCATTACCATAATATCGCGCGAAATAAAACTATCGCGTGTAATCGCTTTATTCTGCGAGTACCCGTAAAAAATCGACTACACGCATCGTCCGGCTCCGTGGCTCTTTTTCGCCCAATGGCAATTACTTTTCCCCCTTCTCGCGCGTATCTAGCAAATCCCCACCTTTCGCTTGAAATAACGCGATTAAACCCGATTTGCATAATGTTTCGCCCGGCAAAGCGTGTGCGGGCATAGGCGCGATCCTGACACTCGCGAGTGACCCGGCAAGACGTTAGGAACGTTGCATACCAAAGTTTACCGTCTTTTAAACGGTAACGAGATCGTTATGTACATCTGGAGTAATATCGTCGCTCGCGCGAAACGGTTCAATTAACATAATGTTATGCAACTTTTTGTACAACGAGGACACGGGTATGAGAAACAGGGACGGGATCATTTTTCCCCGAGTTCGGCTAATCTCCGAGCTTTCCTACCGATTTTCCACCCATTTCCGTTTCTTCCTTCGCGGAATATCTTTTCGCGAACGGATAATCGTAGCAGCTTTTCTCCGTTATCCTCTAGCTGTCCTACGCGACGACGCTAAAATTCGAAGCCCTTTTCGCGTCCCCGCGAAAGCTGATTAGTCGCGACAGCTGATAGTCGCTTTTAGCGATTCAACGCGACGCCGGATTAAAATTTCGATAAAGGTGGACGTGTCTGGAATGTCGCGAAACGCTGTACTATCGAAATTATAATGGAACGGGACGCTAGGAATGCAGAGCGACTGCTTCTCTTTCCATCGCGAACCGGTAATTGCCTCGTCTTATGCCCCCCGACCGATTCTACTCGTTTCGCGCGAACGAGAAAAAGCAGCCAATAGATTTCGGTCGAGTCGACAGTCGTCGTCGTGGTCGGTTCGCCGATCGTATAATGTCGCAACGTCGCGTCTTTCCATCCATCCATCCTTCCTTCCTTCCTTCCTTCCTTCCGTCCTTCCGTCCTTCCGTCCTTCCTTCCGCCCTTCCTTCCTCCCTGCCGCCCCTCGAAACGTTAATTAATTTCGCATCTCGGTAAAAGGGCAAAAGTCGGCTCGCGGTGCTAAAAAGCTCGTGGATTTAACGGGGCGTGCACCAGGACCAATACGATTTCGATCCACGTACGTGGCGCGAATCGGCCCTTTCTGCAAGAAACTCGGCCCTCTGTTCCACGAATCTGATTCGCGGCTCTGCGGATAACTCCGGTCGGAGCAGCGAATCTTCTGCCCGTTTCGTGGGCTCGTTTCGATTTTTGCCCGCAATGCCAGCGATCCTGGGAAGAGGAGGCGAGAGAAGGAGAAGAAGGAAGCCGAACGAACCAGCCCCGGAGTGATAAATGGGTGGGATTCAATTTGAGGCCAATCAACATTCTCGTCCTCTTCTCGTACTCCATGTCTCGTCCGTTTGTCTTTTCGCCGTCCTCCGCTGTCTTTCGCTTTTTCTCGCACATTTCCTACCCGTGTCGAGTACAACCACCGCTCCCTGTCCGTTTCCTACGCACACCCTCCTCGCCGTCCGCCGCTTTGTTTCCTTTTGTCCGCCCTGGTAGCCGCGCCAGACCCATTTACCATTCCTTTTCCCTGTACGCCGAGAAATAAGTACAATAACATAGCGTGCACGTAACGCCGACATCTCGGAATCCCGACGATCGTCCTGGCTGCTTCCACTCCCGACCAAACTGCCCCCATACGCGAAACGTCCCTCTCGCAGCGGGAATATACTCGCATACCTGTCCGTATTTACGATCGCGAGCACCCCCGTGACAACGGGCTAGAACTTCTGCGTACAGTCGCTTCGTTACTTATGCAACTGCCCGATTAATTGCTCGGCAACGATATCCTCGCATAACGAGAATTCCTTCTCCGTCCCAGTCCACCCGTTAAACCTTCCAACGACGAACCACCTTTTCCCGGATCGCTATTTCACCGCGCTTTTCGATAAAGTCCATTCATCGGCTACGGGATATCCGCGGTGTATCGATAGATTAATGCTAACGGGCTTGAAAGCGATCCGAAAAGCAAATAGAGGTAAATAGAAGGTCGACTGTACGCCGCATAGGTGTATCACGAATACCCTGGCCCGGGCTTCCTTTGCGTTACCATAATTAGACTGCGCCGGCGAAAGGGTCGAAGTGGCCCTCGCCCTCTGCCTTTGTAACAGCGGTAGCAATTGCATCCGTTGTACCGGCAAGGCGATCTTAAATGCAATTTTCGCGATGTAATTGACTTTCCGACATTTCGGGGCCTCGACTACCTTCGCGTTTGGCGCGCGCGTTCCCGTCAGAGGGCCGCGCGCCTGCATCGTGCCGCACGGAATTTCGTTCCTGCTACCCGAGGAACGCTTCGAACGGCGAAACTGGTTCAGAGAAACTTTGATTACCCATATTGTTTCGCGGTAAACTAACCGAGTCATCTAATTATGCGCCGGTTCCCGTCGACCACGCTTTTCGCCTTGTCGCGAGATAACGCGCGTTCCCGTTCCTCCAGCTTTCCCTCGCGCCATCGGAGCCTCTTCGATTCTTTTCGGCAACGAGTCGAGGCTGAAACTTTACGGCCACCGCGCGGACGTTATGGAACGCGACGTAACGCGTTTCCACGCCCGAAATGCAGCAGGCGCGAAAACTTCTGCTCGTCGACGTTGCTCCGCCGCGATCGTAGCTGTCTGCCGCCGAAACTACGTAAACTCCGCGTTATTATAGCGGCACGGTAGATATTGCAGTTGCACCGACTGCCTCTACCACCGCTCTAATATGCGCTTTAAGTATGCAACCAGACGCCCGAGCTTCGACTCTGTTTATCGCAGCAGTCGACTATTTCGCCCGCTATTATTTCCTACGCCGTTTTAAAGGGTCTCGCGGGTGCGGAGGGTAGGTTCCTCGTTCGAGGATCGTCGTTCGAATCAATGGCGACAGCTCGTTTACGGGAGCCGGTGTTTACGATCCAAGCCCGGCCGGTCTATCGGCGGGAGTCATGCATCGAAAATTAAAGGCGTTGTCGCGATAGGACGCGCGACTGAGCGAAGGACGTACGACGCGAGGGAAAAATCTAATTTCGGCTAGACAAACAATGGAATTCGTCTATTTACCGAAATGATCGATGATACCAGGCAATCTTTGGCGCGAGACGGCTGCGCGTCCTCGCTCCTACAACGAAAGCTTATCTTTTTCGTCCAGGCCCTAACGGTGACACGCGCGTATACACACACACATTCTCCGGTCTTATACTTTTATTTCATCCGAGAGACGCGAACGCGATCTCCCGGGATCCTTCTTCCATCGATCATTTCGCGATCAATCGCGCGTCAGGAAGATCGTTTCCGAGAGCCACTTATCCGCTACGTGTCTACCCTCGACGAAACAGGGCCTCTCGCCATCGATCATCGCGTAACCGCGCCACACTTCCGAATTTCGAGTACCGCGTACGCGTCGCGATCGGTTACCGTGATTTAGCCGGCCCGCTCACGAGTATTCCAACGGGCAATCTAACCTTGATTACTCTTCGATTAATCACCGTTAGGTCCCGACCCGAATCCGGCCTCGTCTCGTCTTCGCGATTCGTCTTCGTTCACCGTGCGTTCGCGCGCGAGAGGAGCGGAACCGAGCGACGCGGTGCGAAACGACGAGGACAGTGCGGACTCAGTGAAAGACGAGCGACGCGGAATGGAAATGTAAATTTTACAGGGAAAATTTCACGGGACAACGCGTCACGGTGAAATTCGCTAACGACGTTAGAGCAAGCCGGACAAACGCGCGAAATAAAACGGGGACGGAGCGCGAGCGTGGAAACGCGATTTCCCGGTGAAAATAATTTTATGCACGTGCCGGCGGAAAGTTTCGGCAAGTGGCGGAAATCGAGTATCAAAGTTGGCCGACGTCGGTGCGGTGAGGAAATGAGCTCAACGAGTTGTAAAATCACGAAGCTTTGAAAGTCTCGTAAAGATGCCGCGTGCCCGGGGAAATAGCGTATGCTCGACTACGCGAATAAAATCGTATAAACCGGCGCGACGTTTCAGCTTCGACGTTCGCGAATTAAATGCACGCCTCGGGACGCGATTTACCGGTGACGAGTGCGAATTTCAGTCGTCGACGAGGGAAACTGGCGAACCACGAGCCGATACCTCGGGACGATGGTCGACCGGTCTTCGAGTCGCTCGACGGCTCGACGTTAAAGATATGCGCCTGGGCAAACGAATCAGGTTCGCGCTCCATCTACGTCACCGGTGTGTTTCCATAAAACAGCGAGGCGTAGTACCCGCGTGGTAAGGGAGAAGTAACGGAGAGGGTGCGCACGGATGGGTGGCGACGGGTGGTGCGCAAACACTATCGGTCGGATAGGAAGCGCGTGGCAATCCCGAAGGATTTTCGCTCGGTGCTATCGCGCGATTCCAGATTCGGCAAACTCGTTCGACCCGCGGGGACGTATCCTTGGATGTAACGAGGGATGAGCAACACGGCACACAGCGGCGTGCGCGTCGGATGGATGGCATATTCGCGTGTACGAGCTGCTTACCAGTACCAACCAGGGGAATCACCTGTAGGTACGAAATGGCAGTCGGATCAGCGTGGAAGCTTAGGTGGGTAGAAACTCGTAATGAAATTCCAGACATTATTAATATTGCCGGGATGGGATAGGAATAGCAGTCAGCCGTCATGCGCGCAACTCGGCGAGGGGGATCAAGTCGCTGTCAAGCTACGTACCAGGCATCACGTGCAAATTCATCCTAGCTATCCAAAATTTCGTGGCGCATCGTGCACGTGGCTGACTCGCCTTCAAGGGAGAATCGGATCTCTCGGATCCACGCGTATCAGACGCAGTAGATACGCCTGTAGAAATTTTCCCTTTATTTATGCATCCAGTCCCGTAGGTGTGTAGCATTTACGTACTCCACGTACGTGGGTAGGTAGCTGCACGTAACGCGGAGAAGCGTGTAATACGCGAGACGGCAGATGGTACTTGTAGGAAAGCGAAAAGTCATAATTCCCTTCGCTCCGGCGTAATTGCGGAGTAATACCCGGCGAACAAAGAGGGCCCCGGCAGAGCGTGTATCTTGTTATTCGATAAATTACTCCATCGATTACTACGCCTGCCTCGCGTGAGGAGAACAAGGTGACCTGGAAGCGAGCTCGGCGAAGGGATCACGCCAACGGAATGGGATCGGCCGGTCTTAACCCCTACGGCGATCGAAACCAACAGCTTTCTTCGTAACCCTGATACGTCGCTCGAACTTTAAAGGATGGATATCCTCGTCGGATAACGTCTCGGTTAGAACGCTATCCGGTAACACGGCCGATTTTAATAGGCCCCGCTCGTAATGTCCGCGACGCTCGCTCGTATCCTTATCCGGGATTAGAGCGCGTAAATTATTTGCCCAACGCGGCGAGATGCTTTCGAGATTCGGACGAGTCCGAATATCATGCCAGGGACGAAGATGGAAATTTCAAAGCGAACCGACCACCGTGTACCTACGTATTTACGTACATTGCCTCGATAAAAGAGTATTAGCCAAGAATAAACGCTTCACGAGCCGCCGCTTTAATCCCCGGTATTCAGCGTCTTGGTGCGGCGATGAAAGAACCGTTCGATAACGAAAAGAGGAGCGAACACTGAATACGCGTGAGCACTAATTTGCGAGGAAAGCGTTATTATACGCGGAGGAGCAGGTACGCCATTAATCATCCCCGACGATCGTAGCCCGACATTAATTATCCGAGGCCATTTTCCTGGGTCGTGTGGCGGCGGCAGCGCGATTTCCCGGGTTCTGTCGGGCCTCAAAGCGTGCCTACCTCAGGGGTTCTCCGGGACAGCATTTGCGTGAAATTGATATGTTATCGCGTTATTAAACGGGTATGATCCTCGCGGCTTAGTGTAAACCGTTCCTGCGCGTAAAACGGGCATGCTCCGAGGCCTGAGAACAAGCCGTATCCCGCCGTTGGCTCTGCACCATCCGTAGCCGAGTTCACCTACTCTCTCCCTCTCTCTCTCTCTCTCTCTCTCTCCCTCTTTTCGCCTCGGAGTTCTCCATATACCATACTCTATCGTACTTGGTGTGCCGGCAGATTCCACGGGATGGGAATGCGCTCGAATTTTAGACCGATTATATCCGTCAGAGGTACGGTTGCCAGAAGCAGAGCCAACGCCGTTCCATTTATTATCCGTAATCGGAAATATGGCCGGTCCTTTCCTCTTTCTCTCGCGGCAATTTTTCTTCCTTCAATTTCCTTCGCGCGCTGTCCCGTTTTACGTTTTTCCGACGGTAACTCGCCGCGATTCCGTAGAAATCGACCGATGCATTCGCAGACGACCGCGAAACCGAATACTTTCGTGATTGAAATTTTATTGCGCGCGTCATCCTCGGCCTCGTCTCGATTGCGCCTGAACTCAATAACGATCCGTCAAACGCAACGACCAGATCGTCCCATTCGAATTCCAGTCCGAGCTTAAAATTGATAGTTTCCATGGATCCCGCCGTACGGTCTGGCGACCGGATCTCGCCAGGTCGCGGTACGCGCCCCTTTCGCGGATAAAACGCGCGTCGATCGTAATCTCGAGACAGTCCCGTGAACTTGGTCGCCCACTTCCGTTCGAAACTCGTCGACCAGTTGTTGGTCAACTATCCCCACGCAGCCATGCTTTCGGCGTGTCCCGTGCTCCTGGCCCAGCGTCCAAGTCCCTAGACGATTGGTCAGTCGAAATTCGTGTCAGTCGAGCCGCGAACTACGCTGCTGGGTCGAAAATCGAAAAACTTTCCAGCGGACGGGGAAGAAGCTTCGGATGCTCTGTCGCGCGTAAGAAAGAGAGAGCGAGAAAAAGTTATCCCGAAAGTATGCGCGATCTTCCGAGTTATCGAGAACTCTGGAGCGCGTTTTTCCAGACGCGTGACACCGTACAGACCCCCGTTCGGGACGTCTCGTCGGGTAGGACAGGGGACTGGCGGAATCGACGGGGCCGATCGCTGAACGAAAATTAAACGATTCGCAATTTTTTTTTTCAATGGTCCCGTTCGATGCACGGAGGTTGCTAGCTCGCTGCGTTCGCATTCGTTCGGACGTAAGTTAGTTTTTGCCGGCGAACAGGCGCGATGACTAATGGCCCACGGGGGATCGTTCCCGGTTACCTGCTATTTGTGTACGCGATTTTTCATAGTTTTTACCTACACTGCCGCCTTGTTTTATAACGACGCCGATAACTCGAAATCGATTCGGCGAACCGATCGGGGTGCCTTTGATGGAAGAACGAATTGAAATCGATGACTGACCGGTAGGGAGCTATAAAAGGGAAAAATAGAGATGGAAAGCCTGTCGACGAAACTGGGACACAACGATACACCGAAATCCGGCTAAACTTCTCGCTCGACGTTGTTTCCGTCGAGTAAATAACGTTATGATCCTCGAGGTTCTTCGCCCTTTCCCGTATTTCCCGCTGCTACATTTGCGAACAGGTCGAACAGTTATGCGACCGTGCTGGTCTGACTCTAGCACGTTTTTCCGATATCGTAGCAGTCAGCGGAACTGCGAGAATAATCGTTACGATTCCCACGAAGCGAAACTCGGCTTTTCCGGGTCCGGAACCCGGGGACCAGCCAATCCTATTTCGCATACGAGCCAAGGATCCCGTCGCGGTCGAGGGTTAGCCTGCTATTCGTGGCAGATGGATTCGCCGCCCCCCGCGCGAGGGCAAGAACAAACGGTGGAGAACGGCGGAAGTCGCGGTCACGGTGTTGCCGATGAAGCGATTACGTCGTAAATTTCTTCTTATCCTATCGGTCGATAGACGCGTTAACCATTACGATGCAACGATAAATCGTTTCCCCGCGTAACGATCGTTTTCACCTACCGCGCCGAAGGAGATACGCTTTCTCCGGCGCCATTATTCCCGGCAAGGTCAGCTCGTCCCGTGTACCGGATCAAGCCGAAAGAACCCGTATAGTTGGAATAATTGCGCGCCGTATCGCGCGTAAACGCGAATATTATCCTGGCCCAGATATCGAGGCGAGAAACCGGTACGGCCGTGCGTGTAACACCGACGCGATGCACACGCGATCCAGCAGGGTTCACGGGGTCAGCCGTGATAAAGATAGCGGGGCACGAAGACGGTATTTAGCGGAAGACGATCCACGCCTCGGGAAACTGAGATCGACTCGTTATTTCTCTCCTCTCCGCTCGCGCTCGGCGTGTACCGTACGCTACGCGCGTGTAGCACGAATACGCGAGAACATCTCGCGGGTAACGCGCTCTTCAGCTCGGCCGTCTGGCAGTCGCGGTTGAAACGAAATCTTAATGACACCTGTCTCGAGTGGCCGTCGCTCGGCGTTTCTCTTTGTGTACCGAAAATCGCACACATGCCGGGTGGGCGGAGACGAGGGATCGGGGCATTCGCGTCGGGCACACCTCTCGTTAATTCGTTAACTCGGAGCCGTGGAAGGCGGTGAAAAAGTCCTATTAGAACTCGGCAGCCGAGTTTTTCCGGCGGTCGCGAATTCGTCCGACCGCGTTGTTCGCGTTTCCGGCGAACGCGGGCCGACGAGCAACTGGGACGCTCGGCCGCGAGTCGATAAGAAGCAACGAGAGGGAATGGGACCGATGGGACAGAGAAATGGCCGAGCGGACGCGTCGCGTCGGTTCGAGGCGACTACGACTTCCATCCCTGGGAACGGAGCACGTGACCAGAACGGTCGTTCGTGCAGGATCCGGCAGCATCCGGAGAGACTTTATCCTTCGTCCGGGCCGAATCTATCTCGCGGACCGATCAAACCGCATTCACCGACGCGACAATGCGCGTCGATCCGATTCTCCTCCACCCTTCTACGTCCGCGTCGTCGTCGTCGTCGTCGTCGTCGTCGTAGTGGTTGTCGTTTGTCGATCCGATTCTCCTCCACCCTTCTACGTCCGCGTCGTCGTCGTCGTCGTCGTCGTCGTCGTGGTTGTCGTCGTGGAAGAACGAAAGGAAGGCGAAAAGAGGGCAAACAGGTCCCTATCTGCTCGCCAACCCCCGTCACTCGCCGGCTTTCGTATAAATAAATATCGTCCAATGATTGATCGTTCGTCGTTGCGCTAGCGGGCAGGACATTACATCAACTGGCCCTGACACGCAGCTACGTCCCGAGGAGGATCCGTATTTTTTATTTATCTCTTACGCCGGGTAATTTGTCATCGTGCCACAATGCTCGCCTTACGGGCCGGGCCAGATAGTCGGCGAGTTAAAATTCGTGTACGGATATAATTGTGGAAGAGGTCTCGGATAAGGACAACCCCGATGGCGAACGGGATAGTAGCGCGCTGAAAGCAGTCGGCGAATCAACGGATGACGACCAAACGACTCGGAAGAATAATAGCCCGCAACTTCGAGATATTCCAATTTTTATCGCGACCGACTGCATCTCGCGGTAAGGACAGGATGCTACCAACGATCGACCTTCCGGCTAAACGAACTCTTATCCCGCGTTCGAGTACGCGTTATTTTCCACCGAGATTTTTCCACCTTTGCTGTATACTCGCGGAACGAATCACGGAAATACCGAGGAGAACACGCATTCGCCGAGAATTTCCTAGTCGATTTGGATAAATCCACTTTGCAGCCAGCGTGCCTTTAACGGGCGTAATTTACGCTTTCGCCGGCGCAATTTGTTACGATTCGCTAAAGACCAACGAAAAGTCGCACCTGTGCACGCCACCGAGCGAATTAACACGTCAATGACACATGCGCTATGAACCCTCGTATTCAATGAAGCTCGCATTAAGCTTAGCCTGTATTCCGTACCGTACGCGGGCCTCGTAACGTCGCGAAATTTATAGGGGGATGTATCGCCGTATCTTCCGCGTTACGTGCGTGCAACGCACGCGCACGCGTGCACGCATACGCGGACGGAGAGGAAAGCCTGCGTGCCCTTTTTATTCGACCTTTCCGTTGAGTGTCGGGCGTGACTACGGGAAAGATGACGAATCGTCGCGGTGAACGGTAACCGGTTCGCGTGCGATAAGTGCGGAGAATTCCGCGGCCGGGTTTTCACGCGGTAAACGCGAGGCTGCCGTTGACTACGTTCGTTACGACGATCGGCCCACGCGGACAATTAAACGCGCCGTTTCATTTGTCACGATCGCGCGAAGGATAAGGATCGCGAGAACGCGTGCCGCGAGTTTAAACTGCCTGGAGCGTGGAGCGAAGGCGCATTAAGCAGCGAAACGAGCGTTCGCTCGATTCCCGTTGTTCCTCGAAACCTCTTCGCCTTACTTCCATCCATTATTCCTGGCCGCAGTACGGCCAGCCACCGCCGCGATGTCGCGTGCACTCGTTCCACGCTTTGTACTCGCGCACGCCGCGGTTCGCGTGTAACAATCTCGTGCCCGCGACAACACGTACCACTCGTAGAAACGCATGAAAAATTTGCCCCTCTTTCCGTGCACTTTGCTCGCGTATACCACGAGCAAAAAGGAACCAACGGCAACGGGGGCTATTGTGGGCGAAAGAGGGAGCTTAAACGCGGAGGTCGATTCGACGTGTAGTAGCGGGCGGAAACGCGTTCTCCTCTCTCTTCTTCCCTCTCCCGACCCCCTTCCCTCTCTCGCGCTCGCTACGTTTCTTCGCGCAACTTTCTGACATAACGGCCGAAAGAATGCCGAAGAGTGCACGGTGCACGCGATGCAACGGGGTCGACGACCCGCGTGTACCGCGGATCCGAGGAAACTTTGAATGAAAGTTCGGAGAGGACGAGTCGACGGACGAGGAATGTTTCATTTCGGTAGATACAGATCCGGCCGAATTACGCGTCGGTACACCGGGTCGAGGGTCGGAGAAAAGAAGTCGCGGGAACTATTCATCGAGGGAAAGGATCCACGCGAAACTTCCGCGCGATCATTCCTCCGCATCGCGCGCCACGCGTTACTCCGTAGTTACTTACCTCTTCCCCTACGTGACCCCGCCATTCGACCTATCGCGAATAGACAGACAGAGGGTGAGAGAGCGAGAGAGAAGGGTAACGGAAGTGGAAGAATTTACACTCGAAACCGAATGCAGCCGAACAAACCGGCGCCGCTCGTCTTTAACGAGCATTGTTCCTAGCTTAATTACGCGTGTTCGGTTATTATTCCCGGCGTGCTACGCTGATTCGCGCTTTAAAACGGGCGGCTTAACAAAAAGCCGGACCAAGATAATGGTACGCCGCGCCGGCGAGAGGAGCAGTCGTCTTAGAAACTTCTGCCTGCTTACGGCTTAAAGTAACTCGTAAATCTCATTTTTCTTCACGGTAGTGTCCCGGACCTGTTCCCTCCTCGTTCCACCACCCATCCTCGTGTCACCGTACTCCCCGGGCAACTGGGACAAACTTTTTACAACGGCTTCTTAATGTAATGCATTTATTGTTCCATAAAGCTCCCCGGCTGAACGCAGCCAGGAGCGATAACGAGACTCGTTTAACGCACAAATTTCATCACCGAGTTTCTTCGCGATTGCAGCACGGAAAATTTAATCGCGGCCTCTAACCCTTCCCCCCTCCCCCCCGACCGTTTTCTTTTCCCCCTTTCCCCTTCTGTTCCCGCGCGTTAAACGATCCCAGACCATGATCCGGCTCTTCGGTACGACTTAATTAGACAGGGTGTGCAGGGAAAATACGCTACTGGCGATATCGCTGGAAACCACGCCGTTACGTGATCAAGGACGTTGCAGGCTGACGGTCGAGAAGGCGTTCGCGAAATAACAGCCGACGCCGCGTGCATATTCGCGATCGCATGTGCATATTCGGGCCGCGCAACGGGGGCCGGAATTTCGTGCCAGCGGCCATTTGCTCGGCAGAATTTTACGCGTACGTCGTTGCGTTACGATTCGTTCCCCCTTAAGAGGGGCATAAAGCCCGATTTAAAAGGCGGATTCGGTATCTCTCGCGGAGAATTGAAAGACGCGTCGCGCGATACCGTCTACCTACCCCCCGTTCCGCGATACCGTCCGTCCCCTGCCGGTGCAGCGACCGGTTCCCGATAAAAGTTCGATATTCGATTAGCGTCTACCGTTTAAAGAATGATATTTCTTTGCATCGCAAATTGGAACACGGTCCGGGTGAGTTTCCGATGGAATTCGGAGACGATCCGTTTCTCCTACCGATCCCGGATGATCCACGTCCGAGGAACAGTGCCACGCCCGCTTCCCTTCGATTACCGTTCGCATTCGCAAGAACTTCGAGTTAACCCCTTACCCTGCGATTTAAATTTCAATGACAGAGTCGATCACGTAATCAGAACGCGTTAAACGTTGCAGAACCACCCCTAGATTGCTATTCTCCTAGCTACGCAAATTACTAGCTTCCTCGACAAAATAAACGCGCAGGTATCTTCTCCGAGTCTAACTAAAACCTTCGAAACGATTGCTCTACTATTGGTCCACGGACCACCCTATCACCCACCCCAAAGTTCTTCTCAGAACAGTGAAAATATTGCAAATATTACTAACCAGACTGCCGCTCGAAAACTGCCGAAGTTCCAATGGCGTGCTCCACGATCAACAAAGTCGGTCACACGTCGAGCAATCTTGTCCGAACACGTCGAAGAATAACACGTAACTGAGGCAGAAAGACATGGACGAAAATTGTCCACGAGCCTGGCCGGTGGTGTTTACGTTGGGCTCCTACAAACCACGCCTCTCGCGAGTCACGCTCGTGTTCGGCTCGATTTCCTTACGAGTCTCACGCGATATTCTAGGCGAAGGATTTAACGATCGTTCGCCAGCCTGTCGACTCGCGATTCCGATCAGCTGAACGCGCGTAATCGCGTTACTCGTTGCGCGTTACGCGCGTCCGCGAGATCAGACGGCCGAGTTGTATGTCCGGAGGTCTTAATTAAGAACGCGGACGCGGTTCGAGAGAGAAAGATTAGGAATTTGCGTGGAAACGCTGGAGCGGGGAGGGAAGACGAGCGGAAATGGAGGAAGAATGGAAAGGCGAATAATGGAATGAATAAAAAATAATAGAACCGAGGAGTGAGGAGCGGGCAGGGGTGAGTTACATAATCGGCAGAACGGCAGCGCGATGTCGTAAGTTGGGGAAGAAATAAAACTCGACTAAGTGAATTTAGCGAATAGAGTCGGAAGGAAAGAAAGTGGAAGCAGTAAATCCATTGAAAAGTTTCTCACTCGCAAACGCCGCGACTCCTGCGATATTGTCCGGGTCGTTGCTGGATGACCCTCCGGCGGTACGGCAGGATCTAAAGGCCACCAAGGCCTTCAGTTTTTTACGAGAAGCTTTAAGGTACGGTGTGCATCCTTGCATGGCAAGAGGCACGGTACATCTATGAACTTCTCAGGAATGCAAAGTACATCCGCGCATTGTTAAGTGGTTATTCGATAAATTCTCCGTGTAGCAAATACAAGGATAGCCTGGAAATGCATGCGAATGAATTTCTGCATCGATTTCCCAAAGTGCTTCTGAATTATTCCTCCTCGCCGGTGTATTATTCCCCTTCGACATTTTTGCCGAGTAAATTCGGAAACGGTCCGGTCGAAAAATAAAACGGGCCAGGAACGTTTCGATTTTCGTGCCTTCTCCGTTCGATGAGAAGAAAAGAGGAGAAAGAGAGAGAGAGAGAGTGAGTGAGAGAGGGTGGAAAGGGTAAAAATGTCGCTTCGATATGCTGGAAAGAAAGTCGAGAGACTTAGCAAAAAGCCGTAAAAAGAGGCAATCGATTGGATACGGAAGAGTGGGTCGAGTGTCTTAAAGTTGGCCACTGCCGGTGTCACCTGGAACGAGCGTCGAGTTGGATCGCTTAGCTCGTTACGGGGGCAATTCGGGACGCGTCGACGTGTTCGAGGTCGACGAGATAGAGAGAGGATAGGTCCATAGATACGCGATTCGAAACGCTGCGGCAATAGGTGAAGTACGTTTCAACCAGGTATCGATAATTTCATGGCCCGTGAGCACCGGGCACGTGCTTTCGTCGAGTTCTCAAAGTTGGCAGACCACCCAAATTGTCAGGGACCGATTAAATCGTTCGTTCTGTCGCACGGAGCGTACCACGACGCATGAATCTCCCCTACAAAGGGTATTTCATTTACATAGCCGTATCACACGCGTCCGCTTCTCTATCCAATGGAATCCCTCGGTTACGAATTCGCGGATTTCCTACGGATTTCCTACCATTTTATCGCTCTTCTATAAATTTCCCCAATTTTTTAACCTCCTCTTACCGATACGTTCCCCGTCGATACTTTTGATTCCGCGGCGATCGAGAGTTTCGAAAGGCCATCGGGGAGTATAAAAATCGGGGAGTATGGAAATATTATTCCCCGGATTGCGACGAGAAATTTGCCAGGATCTATACAGCGAGTTAGTCGCTGCGACGTTTCCGTTGAATATAAAAGACGACGCGCGATAGAATATACGCGGAGGAAAAGGGAGAAAAAGTGGAAAGAAGAAAAAGAAAAAAAGGAAAAATTCGGCAAGGCAATAATAAAAAGAAGTTTTTATTGTGCCGCGACTCGGAGAGTTTTCGAACGTAGTCCGCAAAAGAGTACCGGAGGAGGAGTGAGTATATTTAGTGGCAGTGGACTCCACCCGCTGTCCGCCCAATATTAACTCGCGCCATAATGCGCTAAATTCCTACCACCATTCCGGGCATCCTTCCTTCCCCCGGAGCAAGAGCTTAAATCTCTCTCAGCACCGAAGTAACCGGCAACCTGTGCCGCGGCTCGTATATCCTCCAGTCCGTTTCGAACAATCGCCCGTTCTTTCTTTTCCTTTCTCTTTCTCGGATATGCTCGTAGCGGCCGAATTTCGACCCGACACCGCAGGAAAAACGGACACCTCCGGATCGGACGTTTCCTCCGGTCCGCCTCGCAATTCCCGTCCACGAATACGCGCACCGTGCGGTGCGCCCTCCCCCGAGCAGAGATAAATCCTCGGTAAACCGATGGCGACTCGGAAGACGACGCGCGAAACCGAGCGCGGAAAGGGAAAGGAAAAAATTGCCGCAAAGAAGGGAAAAGAGGAAACACGGGCGCAGTAAAAGAAGGTCGTAAACAAAAATTACGCCGTAAGACCCGGGACGCGTTATCGGCCTGCTCATTACCGCTATCTAAATCTCGGAGAAGCATCACCGGCCGTGCCGGTCGTGCGGTGCGGTGGAAAAAGAGCGTAACCCCGTAAACGAAAGAGATTTAGCGACGTCCCTCCGTTTATCACCGACCGTCATCGATTTCCACCGCGAAGGGGCCGGCGACGCGTGGTCGGCCGGCTCGCGCGACCTCCATCAATTTCTCGGACACCCGGTACGTAAAGGACGTAAGTAGGTTCGCCGCATTACATTTATCTCGGTGTAACCGCCCGTGCAGACCGAGGCTGCACACCAGGATGCATTGATTATTCGCCGCGTAAAGCCCGGCATTACCAAAGTCTCTGCCATCCTTTATCCCGCGAGTCGCGCACCTGAATGCATCCTCCACGGTCTCCGTTCCCTTTCGTTCCCTTTCGTTCCCTTTCGTTCCTCTCCGACCCCTGCGTGCCCGCCGCCTGCTTCGTGCTCATCCTTCGTCCTCGCCCTTTGACCCCGTGCGCAGGGACCACCGCCTCCGCCTCTGCTCGCCAATGGCCAAGCGACTTGCCAACTTTTTTCTCTCCGCCGCGTTATATATCGGGCTCAATTAGTCATGCGACAAAAGACGCGTTAGTTTCCACTCGGAGCCGGTGAGAGGGCGATCTGCTTCGCTGAGCGCCGACAATGGCGCGGGCCCGGGGCTGTCCGGCTACGCTGTCATCGCGCGCGGACCGTGTTATCGTAATAACGCCCGCTGGATATCTTCGATAATTCGCGGCGAGGACGTGCCGCGATACCGCGTGACCGCGGGGATCAGCGCCGCTTTTTAGAGCGCGACCGAACCCGCGCTCCGACAGAGGGCCGCAGTTTAATCGGTCCAAAGGATCGCGCTTCGATCGTGTTCGATGCTCATTGCAACACCGATCGGGATTTACACGCGGCAAAGGGTCCGGCTATCGCGTAATCAGGGACAGTTACGCGCTCGAAATTGCTCGACTATGAAGCGGTTTTCGTCCTGCCAGGATCATTTCGACCTAAACTTTGAAACAGGAGGGACGGTCACCCGAGTGAAAAATACTCGACGCGGTTTCGATCCACGATCTTCGGACTCCGCGATAAATTTCTACGCCTTTGCAAATAAATAATCGACGAAAGTATAAATTTCCTGCGACAAAATTCTCGCGATATTTTAAATTATAGCGCGAGATCGTTCTTTGTGGCATCGATGACCGATCGTGTATTATCGTGGAACCCGTGGAAGGTTGCAGTCGCAGGCTATTCGGGTACAAAGACCGTGAAACCGGAGGAGTATAAGTTATTCCATGCTTCGAATTCGTATCGAGTATATCGCGAAATTCAGTGGGGTGATTCCGATACGACAGGGGTGGACAATGGCTATCGGATAGGCAAGGGTACCACAACCGATACTCATTGCCCGTCCTATTCACGCGGGACTGCCGCGTACAATTAAATATCAAAATTAATAAAACGATAACGGTTAAACGATACGTTGAATTTATAATTCAACCGTTTATACCAATTATCCGAGAATTATCGAACAATTTGATCATTTTTCTACGTTTCGAAAATTATTTGATAATTTTAGATGAAAATTTCCGAACGTAGCGCGGTGTAAAAATTCGAAATAGGAATCGATGGTCGGCCATTTTCGCGTGACCAGGGCTGGTTAATCGGGATCGTTTCGTAAAGTTTGCCGTGTTTGGAGAGGAACGCGGAGTTAAGAGCTACGCGATATTCGCAGTGGTGGGCCTAGACATAGGTTCGATCGGGTGGGACATGTTCGCGTTTAATCGTAAATTTCTAAACGATGAAGCTCGGTCGGGACAATCGTGTAGTGGAAAGCACGATAAATTTCCCCTGCCGAATCTCGGTCAAAGCAAGCGAAAATAAAATCACCGCCGACCCAATTCGATTGTACTAACAACGCGAGCTGGCGTGTGTGCAACGTGCAATTACCTATGCAAATACGCCGCAACTAGCGATTTTTACGGATCCTAGATGCCGTGCCGCGATACACGGCGATCAAATACTCGCGATCGACGTTTTCATCGCGAAGGACGACCGCACCCATTAAACGATACCGATAGCGATCGCACTTTGCTGCTTTCGATGTGCTTCCCATTAAATTCATCGACGAGACGACCGCTGAAAAGCATCGCGGAAATTCGACGTATAACTCTGTTACGTTACATAAATGACGATCTACTAAATGCACGTTAGCCAACAGTTACACGCCTCGTCCCGATGAAATTTATGCAAACACGGACACGCTTTGCCGCGATCGCGTCAAAGACAAACGAATTTCCACGGAAAATCTATATAGAAACCGGTCGCAAAATATTTGCTCGAAAACTTACGCGCTATTAGGAGAGTCTTATCTGTCTGGTACCTCGTAAATGCGAACGAACACCCGTAACAAGGAACATCGTCCCGTGTGCGAGACGTAGCGTGCGAGACGTACGGACCTAGAGCCCCGAACGTCGTTATCAATTACCGTCGCGATAACGTCGGTCTATGTAATTACCGTCTTCGTTAACGGACATGCCGTAAAAGCGGAAGAGAGGAAGAGACGGGGAAGAAGAAATTTATATACCCACTCGATATCTAGACGAGGCAGGACGAATCCGAGGTTTTCGCCGCGAATCGCGAGGCGTATGCGCGTATTTGCATCGGAAGA